>NC_091120.1:32458207-32758207 GCF_040183065.1 Periplaneta americana | reverse complement strand
ACGTGTTCCTGTCAGGGAAGCTTTATAGTTTATAGTGGCAGTGCAAAGTATTTGAACAGTGAAATGTTTTTGAAGTGTTAGTGAAGTCAGGATAGAATCAGTGAAATGTGTCGTAGTTCCAGTGCAGTGAGTGAGTTGACAGCGAAATGAGTGTAATGTGGGAAGGTACTTGTGCAGATATGAACATATCATGCTCGTGGGTTTTAGTTCGAACTTAGATTTAAGATAAAAATTAGATTTATTTTAAATGTTATTTTAAGTGATCGTGCTTCATTTAATTTAGGATATTCCCTATTATTGTTATTATTATTATTATTATTATTATTATTATTATTATTATTATTATTATCATTATTATTATTATAAATTATTGTTAGTATTAATTATTTGTATTAATTATTGGTATTATTATTAAGTGTATTTTTAATTAACAAGTTTATTATTGTCTATTGAGTGTAATTAGTTACCACTGTCACCGGGTATATACCCATTGCAGTGTGAATAAATACATATATCTGTGAGTCAATTTAGTCTGGAATGAGGCACATGAACTATAATACCTAATTTGAGTGAAACCATGAAACTTTATTTGAAATCACTAACATGCTATAAGAAAGATCCTCTTTAAGAATAATCAGACAGTTTTCTAATTTGATGTATTTGTCTATATTCTATGGATACTTATCTGCGGGGAGATTCTTACATGAGCTCATTAACAGTTCCCTTGTGAAATGAAAATACCGAAACTTATAGTTAACACGAATAAGTATATGTTGAAATAAATGTAAAATATGCGACTTGTGCAGATAGATTAAACAAAGAAAACACACTTGGACAGAATAGGAGACGAAAGAATGATAGAATTCGCAAAGAACAAAAACTTAAAAATCTGAGAAGAGGAACAGTGGCAACACCAGGTTAAAGATGGAAACAAAGTTTAGACACCGTCCACTAATTCAGTTTGGCTCTTGTAAAATGAAGAGAAATACTATAAAGAGAAAGATTAATGTTGGAAAGCGAGCTTATGTAAACCTTCGAGATATTGTATTTATTTCTTAATGGCGAAAACTGATTTGACGTTTTTATGAGTTTACTTAGTTGCGCCATTTTATGATTCTGCATAGATCATGACCGATAATTCACAATAACAATGAAACATTGAATTGATAACAAATAAACAGTGCTAATGATTAAATATCTAAAACTTGTCATCATATTATTATTTTCATAGAAGATATAAATAATTGAGAAAATTTTTAAAAATTTTATTTAATTAAATTTAAAATCAATATAATTTTATTGTTGCTATTTATTTGTGTTACCTTATCACGTAGCGAAAATTAAATTTCTAGTTACTGTACTCTCGATAAGGTCTTAAATTTTATTGCCATGGTTACGGCGATAAAAAACAAAGCACTCATGTTACATGTAAGCGCTTGTTTTGCTACTTATGATTGTTTGCGCCTGTTATTTTTAGATTACGTTTACTATGACTTCATTCTCCTATTTTACGACTGTTCTGCAGCTATATTGCCTGTGTAGACTGGACACTTAAAGTTGTTTTTATCGGCACATGCCTGACATTCCAACAACAACAAAAAGTTAATGTGGACGTTGACTCTGAGCTCTGGGTTCAAAATCGAAACACGGCTATAAAATTACGGCGGGTCTATCCCACTCTACGTGGCACGCATTTCCCAGATGACAACGGCCACATTAGCCAGGGGTTCAAAATTGAGTTGGACGCGAAATATTTGTCTAGTTCCATTTAAGATACCGCGCGTTTGTTAGTAATGCATTCCTGGATCATGTCCAACAGTGTACCTTTAGAAATGTGACATTTAATATATAAACATCCCATACGAAGGAATCTAAAAATTTTAGCATTTTTTTGCCAAATAAAATAAACCCTAAATGAAGTGATAAGAAATGTACCATCTGCAATTTTGATCTACTTTCTTTCTGTTAAAAATAAAAACTAGCAACAGGAGAATAATTATTAATAATGATAATTTTAAACGTAACATAGAATGGATATATCGGGTGTTTCATAATTATACGTACAAACTTCAGGGATCTGTAGAGGACAATGAAACAAGACAAAAAGTTCTAATAAACATAGGCCCGGAGACCAACAGTTCGCGAGATATTATGGCATTAATGTGGTCAACTGAATACACATCGTACATTTGCAACCACTACAATGTTCGGACCTCCCTTCTTACATCGCAGACTTAATGTTGGGTACCTCTATTTTTTTTTTGCAACAATAGCTACTGTCGGTGACTCAGGAGAAGACGAGAGCGGACTGAGGAGGATGTGAACAGATAACGTACGACAACACGTGCAATATTTGTACTGCAGTAAGCGGAAACATTAGGTCTCCTTCTGTTCAACTTAGCTTTAATTTCCACACGCATTGTTACTCATGTTTCCTGTACGAGTAATAACCTGGCTACTGGGATGCTTATCTGAGCGATGTTTATAATAATCAGCAGCGATAGTCAAGAAGGTCACATTCTTTCCGCTCGTCTTCTTCTGAGTAGCGGACAGTACAAGATCTTCTAGATGTTGTATCTCTGCTCACTTTCACTTCAACATTCGTGAATTCTTACGCACAAGCTTCCATAACATGTATATAGGCTGTGGCTTACCAACACCATGGACTCCCTGGTCTCCCGACTTGAATCCTCCGGATTTTTTTGGAGGGGACTTTTCAAATTTGTTATGTTCAATTGTCATTGGATTCAAAATTATCGAACAGTATTCTAATTTGACCGAACTAATGCATAAAAAAGTTTCTGTAAAATAGGAATATTCAAATATTTAGAGTTACGAATGATAAAACCTAACATTTTATATGCATTACAAACAATGCTAGTAATATGCTTGGAGAAGTTCATGTTCTTGATGAATAATACACCCAAGTCTTTAATTTCTGAAATATGATTTAGCTTAATGCCCTTGGTGCAATATTGATACGAAACATCTTTTGAAGTTCTGGAGAATGTAATTGCGTTACGTTCTCTCATACAGTGACTTGAGTGGGATATTCAGGGAATTACCGAGCTCTCAGCTGTAGAACATTACATCATTTTTTTACACATTGTGATTACATGGCACAGTCATTAGAGGCAGGGAGTTCAGTGGCGTTTATTTTATCTACTACTAGTGAAATCAAGTGAAATTGTAAACATCGTGCAATTATGTACGACAGTGAAGTAGATAGGAGAGATCGAGGGAAATTTTACTCGTAAAAGGGAAATTTCAACCTATCACGAGGGAAATTATCGGAGCACAATCTGACAACACTGTCTTCAGTAAGCAAAAATTGTGTTCCCGTCTCATTCGGGAAATAGTCGTGATAAATGCCACTCGAGGATCTGAGCTTCCTAGATAAATTGTCTAGCTACTAGGTAGCTAGAGATTTTATGTATAATCTCAGGTCCTCTCCTGGTATTATCTATAATTATTAGGGCTAGGATTTTGATGACCTATAAATCATGAAAAAATGTCCTAAAACAATGCATTTATGACCTAAAAATCTTACAAAAATGCTCTTAAAAATGCTCTAAAAATTGATCTTACATAATTGGCTTAGTAGGAAAAGAAGTTTTGTACTACTTCATATTTAGACTAGTAATTAAATTAAATTCTAGTCCAACATTTAAGTTTATTTAAT
This sequence comes from Periplaneta americana, assembly GCF_040183065.1. Lineage (NCBI taxonomy): Eukaryota > Metazoa > Arthropoda > Insecta > Blattodea > Blattidae > Periplaneta > Periplaneta americana. The sequence continues at coordinate 32,754,525 of NC_091120.1, read as the reverse complement.
TCTACATACTTTTTGGTAAGTAGTACAATTTAATTAATTATTTTACCTGATGTAGTTTCCATGTAGTCCACCACAAGGCCATTCTTACCCGGAACTAGCAGGCATAGAGGAGTCTACATTGAAGGAGTGATTGGACTGAACCATTCATTACATGGGGTGTACTACGTTAAAATGGCAGTATTTGTGTAGAAAAACAATTAAAATATTATAAAAAATGAATGGGTATTAATGGACAAAATATGAAGAGAAAATATCAAAGGAAATAAACATTATTTTACGTCAATAAAGGGGATTTATGACCAAAATTAAATGAAAATGCCTAAAAAAGACCGAATAAAACAAAAATGCTCTTATGAGTTGAAACAGGCAAAAAAATGCAAAAAATGCCGTAACAAATATGTCTTAAAACACTTAGTTTATCACATAACACATAAATACTAAAACAGCTATGTTTCTGGCTTACTAGAAAAAAGATGCAATTTCATCAAAATCCTAGCCCTAATAATAATAATAATAATAGGAATATGTTTATAGTGGTGGTGATGTGTTATTCGTTACTATGCATTAACGGCACAGTTTACTTTGTTCTTGCGTCTATCGGAAACAGCTGGCGACCTACTCGGCTCACTGCAAGTGACCCCCAACTCTCCCATTTGAGACTTTTTTTCAGGAATGCAGCGCCAGGTTCGAGAAACACCTTGCGCAATGTCAGAGTTGTCGCCGTCTGCCAATTGGCACAGTGCAATACTGTCCGCGAAACAACAGAGGCGGTAGAACAAACATGCCCGCCTACAGTCGGCATTCACGAGTATTTCTGGATTTTGACTCATATCGCCTTGGAGGAGGGGCCGAACCATCAGAATGTGGATCGAACTTGCACTCTCGAACATTCCTGCTGCCAAGCTGAATCGTCACGGCCTGTCTTGCACATGGTTTTGTGTCGGGAAGAATTTATTCTTTAAGGAATAAGTATTTATTCATGAGTCATGCTTGCTAGATGTTGGTCAAGGTTTTTATAGAGTTAGTGATGAATAAGGAGCGGATTCCTATGTAACTAAATATTCTTTTTGCGTCTGATAAAACACAATTAACAAAGTTAAAAATTCCGAACATGAAGTTTCAAGTTTAAAACCCGAATTTTATTTCACATAAAAACACATATTTTCACAAAAAGAAATATGTAAACACATAGTTTTAGGAAATCTAGCTATTATAAATACATAAATCTTGGAGTTTTTTTTATTTAAATAATTTTTACAAGAAATGTTAAATATTTTAAAACTAAATCAATTATATCACTGAGAAGTACGTTATCTTTTTTAAGAATTCTTGGTTGCTTCGTGTTTCTAAGCGCTATGTGGTGTATCCGTGATCCAGTTTCGTAATAGTAAAGCCTCAAGTTCTGAGAACTGCTAGGCAGCATATCAATGTTATTATTAGAGAATAAATTAACATGGACAAGGAGGAGAGATATTGCAACACATAATTAGGAATGTTTATTGTTGCTGAAGATGATTTCATTGCACGCTTTGTTTGTGAAATAAAACAGATAAGAGCTCGGGTATGAACATTATTTAATTTAAACAAATCTCTCGCCTCTCGCTCATATCTATCAAGTAAGGCAATATATTTAGTTGTGATTCCTTGTTATCGGGCTTCGTCAATCGATATCCTTCAAGATATATTGAAAGATGGTTGTTTAAAAAACGATTTGGCTTTCCTATTAGCAAATCTAACCTTTTTATGCGACAGCATAAAAAACTCGAAACATCCAAAAACCTGTTGTCTGAAACAGGGAGATGCATGCCGTGGAAATTAAACTAGACTCGCTACCAGGTTCAGAAGCACAAGTACTAAGGGACAAATTCCAGAATGTGTTTGGGAAAAACAATGGATATAAAAAATTGTGTAAAGTTGCTCAAGTAGTGGAGGGTGTGCCTGTAGGTGAAATTGACGGTGTTTGTGTTTGTGACATTCCTCTCTTTAAATATGCACGTCTGACGTCCTGTGATGTGGAAAGATCGTTTTCACAGTATGTCGTTATTCAGAGATAATCGGTATGCATTTGTGATGGAGAATTTTGAGATGATCTTTGTTGTTCATTGTATTTCTCGGCCAACTACTAGCACTCAAGTATGGTTGGTGAGAACCTAGTAACATTTTTTTTTCAAGCTAAGTAAGGTATTTTTGTCATATTAAAAAAATTCTTTATTTTTAGCAAATGTTTTCATACTTTTTACTACATAAAAAATAAATATATTTAAATTTTTTAGCACATAAAAATCCGCTCCCTATTCATGAGTCATGCTTGCTAGATGTTGGTCAAGGTTTCTATAGAGTTAGTGATGAAACATTTTCAGACCACAACGCGACGACGCCGGTTTGCCGAAGAGGATACCGGGGCCTCTGCTAGAGTGACATTTGCGGTCTGTGTTCGTGGTACTTTAATTCTGTCATGTGAATCTGCACTACCAAGAATATGATTAAGCTTTTATGAAGCAGTATGTCATGCATTTTGTCACCGACGTTTGTTTAATATCATTGCGCTGGCTGTTAAGGAACTACAGCCCCCGCAACTGTAATAAAAGTTGTCTACCCGATATAATTTACTAGGCATCACTAAAATTGAAGCAGGCGTTGCGAGGGCAAGAGGGAGATTAGGTCAACAAAGTTGTAGAAACGACTTAAACATCGGATGTTATTTTTGGAGGGAACGCCGACGTTTCTTCCTCAAAGGAATCCAGTCTGGATTTGAACTGCTGGTTCTGGAGATAGTGTAACTGACGCAAGAGATGGAATGGGACTCCACTTGCGTCTTTACGACGATAATAGATAGATAGATAGATAGATAGCTTTATTGATATTGTTCACAAAAGTACAAAACTTAATAATTTAACAAAAGATCTATATACAAATGTAGTTCTATATAATAAATATACAATTTCCTAAACTAATTAATCTATCGCAAATGACAATAATTTATTGGTTCAAACTTGCACTTACGTCTTGATTTACGACGATAATGAACTCGTGAATCTCGCCTTTGACCCGTTTCGTCCTTACATTTTGAGTCTTTTGAGTCAACATTAGACATTTATAAATTGAAAGACTCTGACATTTGGTTAACATAACCAAATAGAAGACAAAGGACACATATATATCTATGGAAAGAAACAGCTCTCCACTTTCTGCCAGGAATCCCAGATTCGTAAGGCTATTAACCGGATCTTTCATTTTATTTCAGTAGGTTATTTTACAACGCTTTATCAACAGCTTAGGTTATTTAGCGTCTGAATGAGATGAAGGTGATAATGCCAGTGAAATGAGTCCGGGGTCCAGCACCGAAAGTTACCCAGCATTTGTTCATCTTGGGTTGAGGGAAAACCCCGGAAAAAACCTCAACCAGATAACTTGCCCCGACCGAGAATAACCGGATCTTCTTCAATATTGTAAAACAGCACTCCCTGATATAACGTCATTGTTTATATGGATGGTCTTTTTACCTGATATTACCGTTAGAATAAAATCATAGACGTCTAATGTCTATAGCTGACCTACAGTAAAAAAATGAAAGGATTTTGTAGAACGGAAATTACAATTCGAATGCCATGAAAATTCTTACGCCATATTCAATAAACATAACACTGTGAACGAGTCCATTCCTATATACAAGGAAAGTCAGAAGCAGTGGCATACGCAGAATTTTGTCATTATTAAAATTGTTTACAATTTACATGATCGGTATTTTAAATGTAGTGTATTATTATTATTGTTATTATTATTATTATTATTATTATTATTATTATTATTATTATTATTAACGACAAATGCACAAAACAAACTAACGTTTCACAATAAAGTCGAACTCAAACTAACGAACAGTTTTGAGCCTCATAAATTTAAAAACGACAAGGCACAATATTTAATATCTTCACTGCAGAACTGTCAAAACAACCTTTTAAGTATGTTTCACAACAAGTTGAATTGCATATAGTGTCAGCTTCATTTTATTACAAAGTCGCTACGAGGCGGTAGGTCTCTCTATAACAAAGATAGCATTGTTATAATTCGAACATGCCAGCACCAAGCACAGGGATTATATTAAATTACGAGTAGGAAAACTATGCCTTATGTCGATGTAGATTTAGTTACTCTGACAGTGAAAAATTAGAGAAGGGAAAATAATTATGTAGATAAAAAAATATATTCAAATCTAAATATGTATTTTTTCTAAGTTCAAGGGGGGGATTGAAACCCGGTAACTCCTCCCCTTGCGTACGCCCCTGGTCCGCAGTATACGAGTATATAACCTACTTGGAAGAGTTTATTATAATCAGGGAAAGGATTTATATGTAAATACATATTTACTTATAAAGCTAATATAATTTATATTTTGCATTATCTTTATGTTTCACAATGTGTAGGGTTGAAAAATCCTACTTTTATTTTCCATATTTTTCCATATTTTAGAGTTTAGTACATATTTTCGTTAATTTCCATATATTTTCCATATTTCATATAAAACAGTCCATATTATATTAGGTTTAACAATAAAACAAAACAAAATTCCATTAACTTTTAAAAATACATTTCAACAATAGAGATTTAAACACATGTTCAGTAATCCCTTTAACATCAGAGTTATTTGAAAATTAGCAGTCCTATCAACAATGGGAAAGTAAGTTACAAAACTGTATTAATTTAATTTAAAATTTTTAACAGACTTCAGTTGTGCAGCTCAACAGTTAAATGCCAGTCAGAGTACACATAGGTTCAGTTTTGTAAATCATACTATAAAGACGGTAAATATGCCAAAAGTACGTCATTCAGTCAATTTAAAATCAAAACTAACAAGTTACATTTCAGAATTTAAAGAAGATGGTTTATCAACTGACAATAAAATATTATTTTGTAATTTGTGTCAGTGTGCAGTATCATCTACACAAAAGTTCCTGGTGCAACAACACATTACAACTAGTAAACATCAGGCCAACAAACAACTAAATTCCAAGCAGAGACAATTGTTTTTAACACAACCAACAACATCGAATGTAAGATCTGAGTTTAACATCGACCTGTGCCGTTCTCTCATCTCTGCTGATATTCCTCTCTACAAACTAAAGAATAAGGTCTTCAGGGAATTCCTTGAAAAATATACTCAACATACAATCCCGGATGAGTCAACACTTAGGAAGACGTATGCTCCATCCATCTACGATGAGACAATACAGAAGATAAGAGATGAAATTAAAGATAGTTCAATTTGGGTTTCCATTGATGAGACTCCCGACAAAGAAGGTAGACTTGTTGGTAATGTAGTTATCGGTTTGTTAAGTGAACAATATTCTGAACGAATTCTTTTACATTGTGATGTTCTAGAAAAGTGCAATAACAAAACTATAGTTAAACTGTTCAACGAAGCTATGGGTATCCTGTGGCCAAAGGGTATTATGTACGATAATGTGTTATTCTTTATTAGCGATGCTGCCCCTTATATGGTCAAAGCTGGACAAGCATTATCTGTTGTATATCCTAAATTGACTCATTTTACTTGTGTGGCGCATGCATTTCATCGTGTGGCAGAAGTGGTCAGAGACAATTTCCCTAAAGTAGATTTGTTGATTTCATCAGTGAAAAAAGTATTTCTCAAAGCTCCCAGTAGAGTTAACGTGTTGAAAGAAATGTACCCTGAAATTCCATTGCCACCAAAGCCAATTTTAACTAGATGGGGTACATGGCTAGAAGCAGTTGAATATTATGCCGAACATATAGACTCTATTAACAATGTTCTCCTTGCATTGGACTCTGAAGATGCAGTCTCAATTGATACTGCGAAAACAGTTACCTGTGACATAAGTGTGAAGAATGACTTAGCTCACATTCAGCATACATTTTCATGCATCATAAAAACGCTCAAAAGTCTCCAAAATAGGCACCTTTCACTATCTGAAAGTTTTGAAATTATAAATAGTACTGTGGAACAACTGAATCGTGGTAGAGGTAAAGTTGCAGATGCAGTAAGAGCTAAGGTGGACACTGTACTTTCAAAAAACCCTGGATATGAAGAACTACAAAAGGTTGTTGCTGTGATGAGTGGTGAATCAACAGTGAAGATTAACTTGGACTTATCCCCAGCAGACATTGTGAAATTGAATTATGTACCAGTTACTTCTTGTGACGTCGAACGCTCTTTTAGTCAGTATAAATCTATCCTCAGAGACAATAGAAGAAGATTCACTTTTCAGCACTTGAAAGAAATGTTTGTAACCTATTGTTATGGTAACAGACAATAAAAATTGTGTTTTGTTGAAACTACATTGGAAGATAAGGTACGTCCATTATATTTTTTGTTTAGTTTGATTAAAATGTACCAATATTTAACGTACATAGTCATTTTTTTATAATTTTAAGTCCATATTTAATTCCATATTTTGGTAAAAATCCATATTTAATTCCATATTTTGGTAAAAATAACTACATATATATTTACATATTTCATATATTTTTAGTCCATATAAATCCGTTCCCTGATTATAATCCATGGGGGTTGCGGTATTTTAAAAAATGTTATTCAGTTTTACTTTGACATGGACGCGAAACAGATGCGTAACTGTAGGAAGTTATACAAGCTTGACATTATTGACATACATGGATAAATTTACGAGATAGTTTCATATTCTCATATACAGTACATCAGTTAATTGTTAAATGTCTGAGGCTCAAAACGGTTCCTTACTTTTTCTCTTAATAACAGACCCTACATTCTGTTTTAATGCATTATTATTATTATTATTATTATTATTATTATTATTATTATTATTATTATTATTATTATTATTATTATTATTATTATTATTATAGTCCCGCGAAGTAGCCGCGTTGTCTAAATCGTTACGCTTTGCAGAATGAGCGCTAGTTCTTGAGTCCCCATGAAGGAAGCATTTTTCTCACGAAATTTCAGCTAGTCTATGGGATCTTGCCCACCCAGCATTATGATGAATTTGGGGAGCTACAGTGAATACCGAAATCTGATTTCCAAAGCCAGCTATAACGTGCAATATGTTTACCATTTAATAGTATTAAAATATTTCCACAGTACTGTGAAAAGTGAAGAATTCATCTACAGAATAGAAAGTGTGAGATATTAAGTAATATTTTAGTTTTACCTTAAGTAATGCAGGGTCTTGGTTATTATTCTTAATGTCTTCAGGAAGACCACTGAAAATGTTTATCACCATGTAACGTACTCCCCTTTGATAGCATGATAAATTTGATGATGACGTATGAAAGCATTCTTTCTGCGGGTATTTATACTATGCATAGCTGAATTAGTTGGAAAATTTTCTTTAGTACATAAAAAGACATTTATTAAAAAGAAATGAAATGAAACTTTACCACTTTAGTTACAGCGACCGATAGTTATTAAGTTTCTAAACAGCTACCAACTTAAAATATCTATTATGCAAGAAAATGTCATACCAACATAACGAAAAACTTCTAAGAAGTATCGCGAATATGTGACTGACGTTTATTACAATGTATTAGTAGTCTTGGAGATGTGTCAATATGATGCAGTGAAGAATATTGACATAGACTGTGCTCCGGGGAAAATATTGAGGCCTTCAAATGGAACTGCGTTGAAGATATGGATAAATATTTCCTCAAATATTTCAGAAGCTTGACAGGACAGATGGCTCTCATTTCTATACTCCTAGCGTGTTCAGAGGGGCGATCAGATATATTTTTCGACCTCTCATTTCGAACCCTTATTTGGAGGAGACGCCATCTGTCGACGTGAGAGTTATAACCGACTCCGGAGGTCCTCTGAGGCTTGAACGAACTCAGCGGTGCCGATTTAACATTGATGCAGTGTGTCCAGTACATGATTGTAGTCCTGCCTGACTACGAGAGTGATATGTGGACCTTCCTTTTATTACACTGGCTCCAGGCACACGTCTGAGTCTATAACGAAGGTATATGAGCCCCAGCTAGGAGACTTAATAAGATCAGAGCTTGTACGATATATTTGCTCGGTACAAACACAAAACAAGCACAAAGAGAAATCGAAAGAATTAGAAGAGCAGGGAATCGATGTAGCCAGACAGGTAGGGTACAGGGGGGAAAGATCAACGGCAAAGAAACGAATAACGAGAGGAAGCGAGACATGAAATAGAATAGTATTTGATTTAACGAAGCTTTCTACCGCAGGAATTATTTTGAATCGAAATTGAACATGAATAACATTGGTTCACAAATTTTTCTGGAGCCCAGAAACAGGGTTTTCACGTAATGAAATTCTACGACATGGATCCGTAACTGTATTTTCCTTCCGGAGGATTGTCTATGAAATTTAATAATTTACAATTCATGTTGGGAAATGTTCAGCTAAGCCTCGTGTTAATAACATATATCAACATATGATTATTTATTCCGTCAATATGGCTTAAGCATTGAATTACATATGAAAGAAAAACATATGAAAGAAAATATTGATGTGTTACATCCTATTTAATCTTGATACTAACGTTTTCGCCCCTAATGGGGCATCTTCAGATACAAGATATAAGTATCATCTAAAATAAATTACAATACAAGCTTTACATTTAATGCCATGACTAGAGTAAAATGTGACATGGTGACAATATTATCCATACCAACATTAAGTGTCCTGTCAAAATATTAAAAACAAATTTAATTTAAAACAATGTGAATTAGCTATACAAAGTAGATCCCCTTGTATGGTATCTCAAATATATTGTGTTGTTGCCAATAAGGTCAATAAAAATACTAAAAATATACAAAACTAAAACCTAAAAGCGTGTATAACTAATTTCGTAGAGCGAGTGGAATTGTCTAGTTTTGTATATTTTTAGTATTTTTACTGACCTTATTGGCAACAACACAATATATTTGAGATACCATACAAGGGGATCTACTTTGTATAGCTAATTCACATTGTTTTAAATTAAATTTGTTTTTAATATTTTGACAGGACACTTAATGTTGGTATGGATAATATTATCACTATGTCATATTTTACTCGAGTCATGGCATTTTTAAATGTAAAGCTTGTATTGTAATTGATTTTAGATGATACTTATATCTTGTACCTGAAGATGCCCCAGTAGGGGCGAAAACGTTAGTATCAAGATTAAATAGGATGTAACACATCAATATTTTCTTTCATATGTTTTTCTTTCATATGTAATTCAATGATTAAGCCATACTGACGAAATAAATAATTAATCATATTTTGATGTATGTTATTATGAAATTTAAGCCAGTGTATGAGACCAGTGTCCACCCAGCACTGGAGAGCTACGATAGGTAGCGAAATCCGCTTTCAAAAACCAGCTGTAACAGATGGGGGGATCATCGTTTTTACCATACGATACATCTTTTCTGATGGGTGGTCGTTCACCTCTATCGAAGAATGTGTACGTGAGGCTAGTCGCTCCTGCCCCTTCATGAGCTGTTCACGCCACGGGCGGACGGAACTTCTTTATAACGCTTCTACATACTGTGTAATTGGTTATTTAACGACGCTGTATCAACTGCGAGGTTATTTAGCGTCGATAGATTGGTGATAGCGAGATGGTATTTGGCGAGATGAGGCCGAGGATTCACCATGGATTACCTGGCATTGGGGAAAACCTCGGAAAAAACCCAACCAGGTAATCAGCCCAAGCGGGGATCGAACCCGCGCCCGAGCGAAACTTCAGACCGGCAGGCAAGCGCCTTAATCGACTGAGCCACACAGGTGGCTCATACTGTGTATTGAAGGTTACACGTCATTCTGTGGTATTACTTTCAGTAAAAAGTTGAAATTATGTTTTATTTAGCGATGCTTGCGTCGCCGGTGTGCCAGAATTTTGTCCTACAAGAGATCTTTTACATGTCAGTAAATCTGTTAACATGAACCTGTCGCATTTAAGCACACTTAAATGCCGTCGACCTGGGTACAGAAGACCAGCACTATACCGACTGCGCCACCCAGGGTGACTTACTTTCTGTATTCAAACTGAAATTCTTAAAGTTGAAATTCCCTGTTCACAAGTTGTTCCAAGTATGACTATCGTGTTACAAGTGTGAATATTAAATTCTTATTTTCAATAGCTGTCCACTTAATATATCTTAATATTTTCACCTGAGCACACTCTGTTCTTATTCTCGCTGTAGATCTACCATACTGACACATCTTCAAGACAGAATAACTGATTTTAATCGAGTCAGTAAAAAAATGCATAATAGGCCTACTGCATGGATGTTTTTCGTTAGATTGACATGACATGTTCTTCCTTGCCACAATTTCGTACCTGTATAAAAACTTAATAACAAGTAAAACTATTACAATTGAGGCGGTAGCCGAAAAATGGGCCCATACTTCTACAGGCCCTTTTCGGGAGAATGTTTAATTCGATTCTCGTTTTAAAATCTATTTGCTTACGTAGTTTCGTTTCAATATCTTGTAAAAAGAGGACAGGGTAGCTAATTGAATGAACCCATGCACCTTCCCTAGTTGTGGAATTCAGCAAACATCAGTGAAGATGACCCTCAAAGTGAGTGTGAGTCCATCCAGGATGTGCACTACTAGAGTGTAAACTGCACTCTGAAGATAAACTCTGAAGTGAGTGTGAATCCATTCTAGATTAATACGAAATAACCTGTAATCTGTATTCTTGATTTTCATGTATTCGGTAGGCTACAATTTATGACATAGTATGAGATATATGTAAGAAATATAATTTTACTAAAATGATTATGAAGTTGTAAACCCCTGTAATATACGCTATTCAATGCTGATGTTTAATTTCTGCTAAAATATAGTCTAATCTTATTGAAAGTATTTTGATAAATAAACTTGTCCTCTGAAAAAAGGGCCTATAAAATGATAAAATTATATATATATATATATATATATAATATATATATATATCGGAATGCATTTATTAACAAAAACTTCTAGACAAATATTATTGTAACAGTATGCAAATTGTTATATTGATAAAAGTTCATTCAAATCGCAGTTACATAGCCCTAAAGTAAATCTTTCAATCTTTATTTTCTCGAAACAAGACTTTTGCTTATGGGCCCTTTTTCCGGCTGCGGCCTCAATTAATGGAGTATGAAAAATTTTATTCCGTGCCCAGTGGCTGTACGACCGCAATCTTAAAACCAAATCTCCAAAAAAGAGTAAAGGCCCATTCACAATGAAAATTAAACATAACAGTAACATAAACACAGAAGTTTGCGCCCAGGCTACCAAATGGGATCATTCAAAATGATTCACATAAGCATTGACATAAACATTACCGTAAGACGTTAACATGAAAGTTTGCAAACTCCAAACTTTCATGCTTATGCTTACGTGATTTGCAAACAGAACACAATCGTGGAGCGCTGAAGTATACGACAGAATATGAGGAAATGGCATCGTTGTTATGTTTCCATGGTTACCAAGTATGTTTGCTGTTATGTTTATGTTCCCATCGTGAATGATGGTATGACTTCTTGATTTTACTGTAACGTTAAGTTAACGCTTACGTTATGTTTAATTTTTATTGTGAATGAGCCTTAAGACTTTTCAATTCTATACCTTACTCCTTATCATTTGTATGCAGTATTTTGTAGACAGCGGATTAAGTTAAAACAAATCAGGAATGGGCCGCATAATTCCTGTGTTAGATAAATATTTTCACTAGAAAAAAATATTGCCAAGAGCTTGTCGATTACAATATTGTTTTCTAAGAGATAATTCAAGTTGACGGTTGTTACTGAAGAAATTATGGTAATCTACTTAAGCAAAGCGAATTCAGACAACTTTGACGGCTTTCTGCTTCTTTTTCCCCCGAGGCGACAACTCTTCAACTTCTCCCCAGACACATTGCTGCACGAAACATGAGTATGGGATATAGTCGTGGTAGATACTGGTCGACCAACCGTACTTACAAGGAGAGGACACGCTCTTTATATCACCGAATTAAATAAGATTGTGTGAGATGAAAGTACAAGACGTACTGTTTAAAGTCATACCTGGTATGGGTGACCAATGATCCCTCGTTTTGGAAATATTGGCTATTCTTTGTAACATACTTCCGTTAGGTGCCTAATAGGGAAGCATTAGACTGTATAACAGCGTAGCTCGTATGGTTGGATGCTGAGTTGTAATCCAGGCAACCCCAGTTCGAATCCTAATGCCTTCTCATTTTTTAAAACTCATTTTTTTAAACTTATTTTATTATTATTATTATTATTATTATTATTATTAGAACCAAAAGGACAATTTGGCCCATGACTGCAACGTCAATTAGATGAACTCACTTCTAAATTCGGAAATATATGTGTAACACGTTCTTCATCAGGAAAGCTGACATCTCAACTCCATAAGCAATACCTGGAGAAAGTAATAAAGACATATGTGAAAGAGCAGCCATTTCTTCTAATTCTGGACTCATGGGAAGGGCAGGAAAATCCATTTTTGTATGATGAAATATTTACAAATGAAGAAAATGAAGTAACGTGCAGCCTTAAAGTGATTTCACCCAAATGTACTGGATTATGGCAGTCCTGCGCTGTTTATTTTTTAGACAGGTGAAGATTTTTATGAAATATTTGCAAAATAGCTCTTTACTTTTACAAACTGGACGACAAATTGCTTCAAGGGAGGATGCCTTCAAAATTCACTCCTTAATTCACTTTCAGTTGTCAGCTCCTATATTCAAAGCCATGTTGAAATATGCGTGGTATGCATCAAAATTAATAAACGAACGAGAAGTGTTTGTGAATATAAAAAATGCCTGTTTCGCAGCAGAAGTGCGGAAAAATGTGTATGATTGTGGACAACCTTCTTTCATTTACTGTGCATGGTACAGGAAATATGTATGTTTTGTGTGTTTTTATGCCATTTATTATAATAAATCATGTACAAAATGAAGTGGAATAGAAACGGAAATCATTATTAAAAGAAAAAAAATATAGGCCCAGTTAAGATACGAACTCAGGTTGCCTGGATAACAACTCAACACCCAACCATATGAGCTACGCTTTCACACAGTCTAAAACTTCCCTATTAGGCAGCTAACGGAAATATGTCACAAAGAATAGCCAATATTTCCAAAACGAGGGGTCATTGGCCACCCATTTCAGGTATGACTTTAAACAGTACTTCTTGTACTTTCATCTCACACAATCTTATTTAATTCGGTGATATACAGAGCGTGTCCTCTCCTTGTTAGTCCTATTTGCTGTGTTATGTTTCATGAGCTAAGAGGGTTCATCAGTCCACCCAGAATCCAGCGAGATTGGCGGGACTTCCCCTTTCCGGTAACTAGGGAGAATCTGCAGTTGACACGAGCCTGGATAACGAGGGGACCTGATAGATCACGCCACTCTGCCAGGTCGTAACTATCCCGCTCTTCCGGAGGTGTAGAGTGTGTGATAAGCCGAGTCCTTCGTCCATGATTGGCCCCTAGGGCAGTTCAGCTCCCTAAATGATTTCCGTAACGATCTCCTCGGAACCCTTCAATTTGGGTGTAACGGCTTCGCCTTCAGCAGGCAAGACAAGATTCGTACAAGTGTTTCTTCTTTAATATCAAGCTCTTTGGCGTAATCACGTTTCAGGGTATCTGTTAATGACATGACAGTTACATTCATGTAAAATATGTCAGGTTTCCATCCTCTGTAATTAAACTACCACCTCTTCGAACTGGCCACACATTTTTACGGAACAAACAAGACCACGCGTGTGTTACTCCAACGCATTTACTTCTCTGTTGGTTTTTCTGCTTCGTTTAGCAAATAAAACTTTTCTCCATTTTCTCGCTCCGATAGACAAACAAAATGGCTTGACTCGTATTGTTGAAAGAGCTCGTCAAGAGAGCTTATTTGCTCACGAACGCAGACTACCCAATGTTAAAAAAATATAGGCTCAATTTTTAGAACTTCTATCTCCAAATTATTTGTATAATTCTGGAGATATTAAAATTATTTATGAGATAGAGGAAATATCGTCGGCTGACAAGAAAAACACATTTTCAGAAATATTACGTCTGGAAAAAAGGCGTTTTGAAACATCTTAACAAAACTGAATCCTCAAAATATTATTTTTAGTAAGTTGTTTTTCTTTATGTGTACCTTTAATTTTCCAATTCTAAGTTTATACACATACATTATGTACACTGACGTTCAAAGATATCTGACCCTACTAATCGATAGTGATCGATAATTTGTTTGTGTAAGTGTGGCTTCTTTTGTTATTCTATGAATATACGGCGAAGATAATAGCCAGTGTTGCCAATCGTATATAAATACATCCGCATTATAGAATTCAGTTTTTCATACCACTCTACTGATTGTAAAGCAACACTGGATTTAGCTGGAAACCTCTGATATTGTCAATTATGAGAATAATTTATGCTTAACCTACACAATAATTTTCCCTGACACTTCTAAAACCGTCCTAATAATGGTGCCACCTATTGAGAACTAGCGGAACTCTTTCAAAGTTTGTCAATTTTTTTGTACCTTTGGTTCTGACTTATTCCATGGCCGGAAAATTCGCTTACACGATCATAAAATCGTAGGTCGGATATCTTTGAACGCCATTGTACATTATATACGCATTTCTCTCAGAAGTAATATTTTTGACTTAGGCTTAGGCCTAATGTATTTTGCTTGTAAACCGACGATATACAAGAAATTACCCATTTACATCAATTATTATAGACGTTGCTATTAAACGTCATTAATGTGATATTCAAAATTGGGACAACTGTGTAAAGAGTTCGTCAATTGGATCATAATAAGATGTCTGTAAGATATTAGAAAATGTAACAATACTATGTGACAGTGGAAACAACCTGGGCTCGGTATCAAATTAAAAATTCTTGTTGTATTGGTACAAGACAATTTATATTTAATGGATATATAAAATAAGTTTACTTAAGTATATTTATTGACAACACCTACTTATTTATTTTACGGTAATGGCTACTGTACTTGTAGGAAACCGTAATCATGTTACTACTTGAAGCTTACGTAAACATAAACAAGATACACACATTAGGACCAAATGTTCAGTTACTGCTAAGCTAACTCTACCAGTAAGTCATATGTCAAGATAGGCCTATGTCTATATTCTTAAAGTGGGTGTAAACAACACTAGCGCTCCTACAATCAGATACAATAATTAAATTATGGGCGAACTGTGCAAATCTGCATTTTCGTCTTTGGAGGAGAAAACAAAACCATGTTACGATATTCAACTGTCCAGATCGAACCGTGGACGTCACGAATACGAGGCCAGCATGCTGCTGCTTGGTCGACCCGTTCAGTTGGGACTCCAGCGAGTTAGTGGGATATGCATGAAGGTGGTGACGAGGTTTCAGATCTTGCAATAACACGCGTATCTTAAATTCCCCAGAAAGTCGTGCACCTTAATGGACTCCGATGCTATTCGCAGCTGTCACGAAATGTGCGCCATGAAAAAGAACCAATGAGCGGCCAAGATCAAGAGGCTTGCCAGCACTCCTCGTTAATTCAAATGTTTGTTGCCATATGAGGTAAGAAATAGAGAGAGACTGGGAGTTGATATTTTATGAACTGACATTTTTATTCCTACCCGGTTCTATAATTGCAAGCCCGAGACGGTGTAGCTGATATGTCTGAGAAGCGAAGTGAATTACTTGATTGAATTACGGGAAGTGAGTGACACACCCAGCTCTAGATTAAATTCCAATGATAGTGAACTTGTGTGGGTGTACCTTCATTGGAATTAACTGTGAAAACAAAACGAGAATTACAAAGGCTGCGTCTGCCTTTTTTCTTTCTATTTATGGCATAGATATTTAGTAAAAGACTAAATTTATTTAGAATGTTCTAAGAGTAAGAATTGTGAACTTAAAATATGTTTTTCAAAATAGGAATGCATTAGATGTTACTTCTTAATATTACAACTCAAAAGCCGCCGGAATTCGTTTATAGAGAAAACTACACACAAATGAGTCAAGTTAGTAATGGTGTCATCTGAAGGTGACATAAATATCTTATTAATTTTTCAACTAACAAGGAGAGGACACGCTCTGTATATCACCGAATTAAATAAGATTGTGTGAGATGAAAGTACAAGACGTACTGTTTAAAGTCATACCTGGTATGGGTGGCCAATGACCCCTCGTTTTGAAAATATTGGCTATTGTTTGTGACATACTTCCATTAGGTACTTAATAGGGAAGCATTAGACTGTGTAACAGCGTAGCCCATATGGTTGGATGCTGAGTTGTAATCCAGAAAACCTAAGTTCGAATCTTAACTGCTCCTATATATTTTTCTTTTAATAATGATTAATATTGTGATCACAGTTATCTATTTACATATATCATATTTCTCAATGTATTGAACGCTTTATCATTTTTTAAACAAATTACTACTTAACTAGCACTGTATTGTAAAGGATAAACAATGAAATATTGCTCATGTAGACAGGTAAGATGTGTCACTGGTGTCTGTTCTGTTTCTGTAGCAGCTATTCCACTTCATTTTGTACCCGATTCATTAAGATAAATGTCATAAAAACATACAAAACATATATATTTCCTGCACCATGCACAGCAAATGAAAGAAGGTTGTCCACAGACACACACATTTTTCCGCAATTCTACTGCGAAACAGGTATCCTTCACATTCACAAACACTTCTCATTCGTTTATTAATTTTGATGCATACCACGCATATTTCAACATGGCTTTGAATATAAGAGCTGACAGCTGAAAGTGAATTTAAAAATAAATAATAATAATAATAATAATAATAATAATAATAATAATAATAATATCAAGCTTTAAAAATGAGAAGGCATTAGGACTCGAACTCGGGTTGCCTGAATGACAACTCAGCATCCAATCATACGCCCTTACACAGTTTATTGCTTTCCTATTAGGCACCTATCGTAAGTATGTCACAAACAATAGCCAATATTTCCAAAACGAGGGGTCATTGGCCACCCATACCAGGTATAACTTTAAACAGAACGTCTTGTACTTTCATGTCACAAAATCTTATTTAATTCGGTGATATACAGAGCGTGTCCTCTCCTTGTAAGTAACCAGTTTCCATAAATGGTACTGATGTTACCTTAAAACATGGCGATTTCACTACACACAATTATCATAAAACATCTGACACTGATTTTTTTCATTTGTTACCTAACGACGCTGTGTCAATTACTAGGTTATTTAGTGTCGATGGAATTGGTGATATTTCCCTAGCGACAAGCTTTATGTCGGATATAATGCACGCATCAATGGTTCTAATATTTATCAAGCGATGTTGTCACGTTTTCGTTGTAAAGGTTATCCCTAGTTACAATTACCGGTATAAATACATTGATTTCTACTACCATCATACACAGTGAATAAATTTTAAGCAATTTAAGTTATAAAATGGCTTTTAATTAAAATTGAAACTAAAGTTAGTAACCTTTTTAGTCGTCATCAAACAACTCGAGATATAACAACATTGTTTTATACTCCACGTAGAGTTGACATGCACACGTTATTTAAAAATTCTAATGTATCATTGGTAGACATGAGTTAACGCTTCTTGTGATTGGAGTGGCATTAAAAATTTCTGATCTTATCTCTTCAAAGAAAAGCGTCCGTTTTTTCAGCGACTGGGTATTAATTCATCGAGAAAACTATATTGGCACGATGAGACCGAGAATTCCCCATGGATTATACTTGGAATTCGCCTTGTAATTAGGGAAAACCTCGGAAAAAATCCAACTAGGTAATCTGCTCAAGCGGGAATCGAACCCACGTCGGAGCACAGCAGGGACAGTAGTAATATATGAGCCATTCAGAGCAGATGTGGTGTAAGTCAAAATTGGGTAATGAATTTTGAAGTAAAAATTCTGTAAAATACAGCGCAAAGTAGCAATTAATATGTCCTTCGTGCTATTCACTGACTACTAATAATTTAAATAAATTGAATATTACTTGCTACTTTGCGATGTATTTTACAGAATGTTTACTTTAAGCCTCATTACCCATTTTTTACTTACACCACTTCTGCTCTGAACGGCTCATATTTATGTGCAAAAAAAGAAGAAAAAAAAAGAGATATATTGGTAGTAATTGAAGGGTTCTCTGGAGCAAGAACTTAACTACAAAACCTTGAATTTGAGATACAGAGTATAAAACGTTTTAGATCTCGTAGGAACAGCATTGCGCAGAACGACATTCAAATGTTTCTAGAGAGTGCTGTGTCTGTTGGAGGGAAATAATATTTTGTCAGGAGGGAGATGTGTTATTAAAGATTCAGTATGTGCCGGAAACGGAAAAACGACGTAACGTACGTTAAGTTAAGGCCCATTCACAATGAAAATTAAACATAACCGTAACATAAACACAGAAGTTTGCGGCCAGGCTACCAAATGGGATCATTCACATTGACATTAACATTGCCGTTAGACGTTAACATGAAAGTTTGAGAACTCCAAACTTTCATGCTTATGCTTACATGATTTGCAAACAGTATAAAATCATAGAGCGCTGAAGTGTACGACAGAATGAGGAAATGGCGTCGTTGTTATGTTTCCTTGGTAACCAAGTATCTTTGCGGTTATGTTTATGTCCCCATCATGAACGATGTGATTTTACCGTAACGTTTACATTCTTAAGTTAACGCTACGTTATGTTTAATTTTCATTGTGAATGGGCCTTTATTCCAGGGAACGGCTCAATTATTTTGATGTAAAAATTTCTAAAACAAAAACTGAAAGTAGTGTATCCCATAATTCATGATCAAATGTAAACTTTAAATGTGCGGTATAATGAAGCAGTGAGTTGTCTCAACTCCGGTTGTTGCTATGAATGTTGTTTTTTCGATAAGGAATTCCAAGAAACTAATCGATATTTCGTGTCTGGATTTCCAGGTACTAGAAAGAAAGAGCCATTGATTATTTGCGCCAATTCCTGGAAAACAGTTGAATGCATAATTCACTCTGGACAGTCTAGATTAAAATCTCCATGTTGGGCTAATACGAATTGGACTGCTCTACACATTCTTTCGTTGTGGCGGGGTATTGTTCCTGCAGACTTTTACCCAGAAATTACATAACAGTCCGTGCATATACCGTTCCTTGGGGTTTCATAAAATCGGAGGAAAAAACTAGTGTTTCGTGCTGTTTAGTTTGGTGCGTGCAATTAGAGATTTTTACCTACAATATCGTGACCCTCAGGGAAGTAGAAGACAGGAGGTGGTCGCATGTCAGATGGTTTACAGTAGCGATATTTTGCACAAAAAAGAGCATTTAAACAATATTACACAGCCCGTCAGCATGGATACAAAATTATACATGCAATCGCGCTTTTGCAAGTCACTGTTTTCTACATCGAAGTTCCCTTTCATTTTGCGGCTACGAAAGTAGAGGTGATGTCAGTCTGAAGTTCTTTAGGGCGGTATTCATAGACATTTCGCAGCACGCGCTGCTAGCGTACTAAACTAGCCCCGGCTATCCACTGGTTACTAGTACAGAATTCAAATCATATCCTATCGCTAACACTGGTTTATGAATACGAAAAAATCCACCGAAAGCTCGCGCTAAAAATGTCTATGAATACGGCCTTTAGTGTTTACAGTTCTTCATAATAGAGATTTGGCTTGTGCCTACAGACAATCAAACTAAACCATAATACATTCTTGAGCATGCTATTAAAATCACTAATTTTATAATATGGATGAGTAGTAATAGTGCATTATGCAATGAGCCTGTAATGGTCGTAATTAAGACGCGAGTATGTTTATGAAACGAGCGCAAGCGAGTTTCATAATTTTCATACGAGCATCTTAATTACCATTATAGGCAAGTTTCATACGACTTTTTATGCTCGACCATATTTCTAACTTGAAATTATTCATAAGTATTCATGTTATTCTTATCTGACTGGAGAGCGGAACTGACCTTGTGCAATATCTCGTAAATTGTGAGATGTGTGCAGACGCGAAAGTATTGATTTTTTCCGAGAAACAAATGTCATTGACCTTGATATAATCTAGAGAGTAAAATAAACATTAATCTTGATATAACCTTGAAATTGATTTAGACATTGAAAAACGAGATGACAAATTGAATTTATTTGAATATTATTTACAATTAACGCTAATTATTATAGTAACAGAACATAACCTTCTGCGACAGTATTGGATTTCCAGCCATCCGAGCATTATAAACAGGTTGTTACTACATCCAAAATAGTGCATAATCGCCTTATTATAGCACGCGTGCCAATAAAAGCAATAATTTATTTCCAACCTTTAACAATTTTGTATCAGTTTTGTAACACCACATAAAACAGTTCTGTGGTTCAGAGAAATTATGTTAACAAAATAAAGGAACATTTGTAACATAACCTGCAAGGTTTGTCTTTATTCAGTGCCAATGCCAGGCGCAACTAATCGATACAAACATATGAAGACTGTCAGCTATGGATACCGAATTTATTTCATAATTGATTCCTACAATTTATAATGCTAAGATGCCATAAAGTGTTGTATCCAACTCGTGGATAATCTTATTATCCACTCCTCTTGAACTGCACTCATTTGTAATCATCGTAGGCTACTCACCATTAGAAACATGTGAATACATGTAACAAAAGACGAACATTTGAATGTGTACGTCGACTGCTGTCTCTACAGACATTTAAAAGCAGCGCTACATCTGTTATTAGAGTGATTTGAAGATTTACACCAGTTAAAATGCAGTACAAACCGAATGTCACTGATTATTTATCAGACATAAGCCTACAGCTACAAAATGTCAGACGAGAGCTTTATAAGAAATTGAGTTATTGTTTAGCTGCAGGAGGAGTAACTTCTAGAACGCCTTCAGATTCCGGATTCCCCTGAGAATTTTATAACACCGTATATTGAGTCTTTCAGAGGGAAGAGTAAATTGGGGCTGTATTTGGAGCGAGGGACAAACTACTTGACATCCCTGACTTTGTACGCCCTTGGGTACTTAACACTTAATCCAGTTTGCTTTCCCCCGTGAGTTCGATAACATCTAACAAGTCTGTCAGAATTGTTCTAACAGTGATAACAAGGGAATTGTTAATGGTGGAAACTAGAAGGAGACGCTTATTATCAAGCTCAAACTGTATTTGACTCCGTTCCCAGAAGATATTCTCATTGATCTGGTGTTTACCGAGGTTCCTGATCGAAGGTGATTGATTTTTAAATACATATATAAACACACACACACATGCAAACAGCTTCCTACTGAAGAGAAATAAAATTTGTAAGCCCGTGTCGTAGATCATAGCATATAATGACCATAGCGTGAAATTATTTTGTGCGAGATCGTGCGTATTTGCTTGCTTTCCGCACAAAACCAATACGCGGTAAGTGTGAAATACCACATTCAGTATTCCCAACGTAACACACATAACAATTTCCCTCTTCTTACCGCTTAAGCGCCGTATCCATTTTACTGCTTTAGGCTAACATATTATTTTTAGAGACGTTTAACATAGTAATAATTATAAATTAGAAACTTACCACTGCAATTTCACCTAAATTGCACTGTTAATTATTGTTTTCAAATATTTTCAAAAATTAAGTAAACTCTACAACACCACAAAAGTTACTGCATTTGTAATGCAAGTAACATTAAGGAAGCCGTGAAAAAATCAACAAGATTCCAGATGCCGATGTTATTACTGCAATATGTTATATAAATAATATTGTTAAAATATTAAAATGAAAAATAAATCATTACATAACCTTACCGTTTAAGTTCGCATTTATAGACTGGGGGGGGGGGGAAAGACAGACGTATATCACGGCCTGCTGGAATATAGTAAACACAGAAAACATTTTATAGCAACAATGTTGAAGATAGATATTTTACTTTTTAAAAGTTGCCGTCATTGAACAGAAACCAAGATTGAGATTTCATTGCAACTAATTAGAAATTCCTCTTTCAGGTATGTAATAAACGATCTTCGCACAAAATAATGTACGATACACGAGCGGTATGTTTGTTTTCATGTTCTCGGAAATTAAAAAAGCTCAACTACGTTTCGCTTTTTCAATCTTTTCCTCGAACATGAAAACATCAACATACCGCTCTTGTAACGCATATTACATATCATATTAAAATATCGAATTATTCCGCATTACGGTACGTAATGGCTCCATCATCAGTGAAAAAGGTACCGCAAAAAAAGAGAATCTATCTATTCAATTCAAGTTTGGCTGGGTGGAAGAGGTGGTCTCCTGGCCTTCGCTCTGCCACATGAAATCAATACATTATTATTATTATTATTATTATTATTATTATTATTACTATTATTATTATTATTATTATTATTATTATTATTATTATAAATGAGATTTATGCGTCGTAAAGCGGGATACACGATAATGGATCATATTAGAAATTTTGACATTATGAAAGAACTGCAGATTGAACCGATTACGGAATACCTACAGAAATACAGACAAAACTGGATATCACATGTCATCAGAATGCCTCGTTTTCTAGAATTTCACGCCAAATTTTAAATTACCATCCTGTGGGCAAGAGATTCTTGGGCAAACCGTTCAAGCGTTGGCAAGAGACCGTAACGGGCCAGTAGGCCCAATACATGTAAGGATGATGATGATGATGATTATTATTATTATTATTATTATTATTATTATTATTATTATTATTATTATCATCTGGTCAATCTGTCCTCGAAAATAGGTTTTCGTAAACAATACACCAAGTAAGTTTTCAATCTTGTTTTCCCTGATATAATACTTGATATTTCTAAATAGACGGTACGGTGTAGGTCTAAAGGCTGGTTCACAACAAACCGGGAATGCATACGACAACGAGAACGAGAACGGAAATAATGTTAAAATAAGTGTATTTAAATGTGAGCGTTCACAATAGTTAATTGTGAATGCTCACATTTAAATACATTTATTTTAACAATATTTCCGTTCCCGTTCTCGTCGTTTTCATTCCCGGTTTACTGTGAACCACCTTTAAACCTTTTTTTCTTCACGTTATGGTTCTTTTTATTTCCCGTCAGAAGGGAGTGGTACTGACGGATTTTTTTTCATATTTAAAAATCAGTCGCCTTACCACAGGTTTGAACCTGCGAATTCAGATAGCCACTACAACACATAGGACGACTTCATGGAGAGGGAGGGAGAGAAGAACATACTGGACCGTGGTGCTGACCACATAGCATCCTTTTAGCTTCCGATGTCCGCAAACTCACCTCGGTGTCCGTTCGCCTCAATGATTACTTTTATTGGAATCAGGCTTTCTCCATACCCCCAATATGTTGATAACAGAAAACATAAAATGTAATAGCATCGTACGGTATTATCTACCATGAATGACAAACATCAAATATGTTTTTTACATCTTCCCTGAATTTAGCTCGTGCGTTTTTAGTCTGTAACCAATCATCAAAGCGAAGACATCCTAGCTTGGTAGCTACCCTTTGATTTCTGTTTTTATTCGTCAATCTTTCAGATCGAAGTAACCAATACGCGCGCTTGAAAAATCTAATGTCTATTAAGACTTCAGACGGAGAACATGTATGCAGTGTTACTGGATGCGAACCCCAGACGTTCTGTTCGAAATGGTCATTCTTATCTGCATTAGAAGATTGAAGTCGCAGCTGTAGAACGACTCGGTCAAGGTATTTAAATGTTTAGAATAAACAATCTATCATCAACTTCTCTGTTATAGCATAACATAAACACTTGTGGAAGAGCTACAATAACCAGGTGTTGAGAGACGGCCCGTATGGGCAAGCGTAGACCCGATCGATTGCTGCATTAGTTTGCTGTTCATTGCCCCCGTATCGTGTCCACACTGGCACGAAAAATGTCGTGCTCGATTCAAATTTAATGAACCCTTTCTCCGTATTCTGTCTCCTCTATACTCGGAACCAAAACGCTTGTCTAGACGTTCAAAAGTTCATAAACCGGCGGAAGATAGCTATCTCGACAGTTTTCTCTTTCATTGATGCATTCTGTAGGGCAGAAGCGTCTTTAGGAACTAATGGTTTATCATCAAAATAATGTAGGCTCTAATATACTATGGCTAAAAGCGTCTTATCGTAGCCCAAAGACGTAGTACCAAATCAATGTTTATCTGCGCTCATAACAAGTTCAGAATTGACTACTGTGTAGTGTTTCCAGGGACGTCGCTAGGGGGGTGCCAAAGGGTGCGCAAGCACCCCATAAAAATCGGAGCACCCCTTTCCGCATCCCAAAGGGCAATTTATTAACAAAATACTAGGCACAAGTTATTTTGAAGAACAAAAACAATTTCTGGAATGTAAAAAAACTACGCCCTTTGTGTATCGTTATGGATGTGAATAATAATAATAATAATAATAATAATAATAATAATAATAATAATAATAATACATAGTAATATTAATAAACAGATGTATAGTATGCGCGCAAGTGCATGAGAGAACATTTTGGATTTTTTATGTACCACATTGTTACAGCTCGCACCCCATTTTTAAATCTCGCACCCCATCCGCACCTCCCTTGCTCTGATCCTGGCGACGTCACTGAATGTTTCATCCTAATTTAGGCTAATCCTCGACATCTGCCCACACTACACAAGGGCCTGACATCTGAGTTATGTTTCGGTATGGGTTAGATGGGTTAAATGAAGGGATATCTAAGTGACATGAAGCCGAGGTATGTGACAAGGTGAGTGAGTTAGCTGAAGAAATAACTAACTGGCATTACTTTTCGTGAATAGGTTTCAATAATGTAAATACGTTTCCTGTCCCGTGTGTAGTGTGGTCGCGGTCTGGGGAAACATTGATAGTACGATTATTTAGTTCTGACTGTCGCCGGAGATGTGCGCCTGCGTCAGGCGAGTCCATTTAGTTACACCAAGGGGTGTTTTGGTTAGTCACTCGCTTGCCTTCGGAACGATCGGATGTCATGCGTGCGATAGAGCGGTATGTTTCTAGTACAATTAAGCTGTACTGCATTCCTTTACCGATCGCTCGCCCTTATCTCTACTCTCGAGCTCTCCCACTACTCCTATTACTTCCCCTCTTTCGCGTCGCTGAGCTGTCAGGACTAAATAATCGGTCTGTATCTGTCTGTCTCTACCACGTCTACGGTCATTCACATAGTTGTCTTCGACATAGTTTTAGACCGGAATTAAGGAGTTAGGTACTGCTTACAGCAGTATAAAAATTTGGGACATATTCAACACTTTTTCTCCATTACTTTATCTTGTACAATAATGAAAATTGGTATGTATAAAACACTGTCCTTCTACTAGTCTACATGAAAAAAAATATTTTTACGATTAAATTTTTTTTTTTCCAAAATTAAAAATGGTGGCAGTTTACTGTGCAGTGATGAAGTGTTTCCCTCATAACTCATAAATTTGTTAACTTTTTCATGTTCTCTCTCTTTTATTTTATTGCTGAAACTCGTGTTTACAATATTACGCTCTTTCAACTACATTCCTCAATAAATATTTTTTTTTATTGTGTTTAGAAGGACATACTGATATTTGACCATTTCTTAAATGAATTTATTTTTTATCAGACAATCTATCAAAGGTAGAGAAGTGATCTTCCATCATATTGTAGATATGACATGCATAAATACACACAAAATTTTCATCACAGAATGTTGGATAGTTTTTTTTAGTTGTTTGGGAAACGCTTCATCACTGCACAGTGAACTGAATTTTGAAAAACAAAAATGTAAATAATTTTTTTAATCGTAAAAATATTTTTTTCGTATAGCAGAAGGACAGTGTTTTACACTTACTAATTTCCATTATTATACAAGCTACAGTAGCCCTAATAGATGAAAAAAATATTGAATATTTCCAAAATTTCACTGCTGTAAGCTGTATTTTATTGGGTTATTTTACGACGCTGTATCAACATCTAGGTTATTTAGCGTCTGAATGAAATGAAGGTGATAATGCCGGTGAAATGAGTCCGGGGTCCAGCACCGAAAGTTACCCAGCATTTGCTCTATTAGGTTGAGGGAAAACCCCGGAAAAAACCTCAACCAGGTAACTTGCCCCGACCGGGATTCGAACCCGGGCCACCTGGTTTCGCGGCCAGACGCGCTGACCGTTACTCCACAGGTGTGGACTGTAAGCTGTACCTAACCCCTTAATTCATAGATAGAAGTGACTTCCAAATCTTCAAAAGCAACGTCACTTACTCGGGCACAACTGCCAGGGCTATACACGAATGAAATTGCGCCCTCAGCTCAGTATTATCACAGTCTAGTATATACAGTCACGAAGCTCAATACGTAGTGAATATGCATCCATAAACAGTTGCTAACCACTAGGATCGCTAATATCACCTCATTACAGACAATGCGAAATAACACCGGCACAGTCAATTGTTCTAGCACCCTCACAACTGAAGCTTCGTGACTGTATATACTAGACTGTGATACTGCTCCATGGAAATGTTAAATATAGTTTGTTAGTCTGAGGATGTCTTGCCAACTGCAACGAAATGAATGACCGCCAAAACTAATTTAATTATGTTTGTTAATGCGCGCTCTTAAAACAGTCGGACCATGCAAGCTTCAGGAGGATCTCTAAACATCAAATTCCACCATGTCTATCCAGTAGTCTAGACTGGAAGGCAAAGATGCACATTGAATTAAGTTATATAGCATCGTGTATATCATATGCATGTAAGTGTCTAAATATAACTTATGGGAGGTTGTGGCCCTCTTTTGAAACTTGGCATAGGTTCAGTATTTAATTTGGGAAGCGTTCATGGCTGTCTAATATTGTCCAATTGCAACTCGTATAATTGGGTCTCAACCGATGATAAAAAAGAAAGCTTTGTACGAAGAGATGAAATAAAAGACAGTTGCTAAGATTAAAATCGCCCCAGTGGAATAAGGAATACAAAATAGGAGGATATTGTGCAGTTATTACAGGACTATGCATAATGGTCCCAACAGAGTAGGCGATTTTCAACTCGTCAATATTATCATGATGGAAAATGCAAGCAGTTCTTGATAAACACTGGGGATACTGTCTCAATACACGTTAAATGTATTTCATTAAAATATTATTTTCTTTTATAAATAATTTCTATAAAACGGTTATATTACCAGTTGTTCTGTATGATTGTGAAACTTGGACTCTCACTTTGAGAGAGGAACAGAGATTAAGGGTGTTTGAGAATAAGGTGCTTAGGAAAATATTTGGGGCTAAGAGGGATGAAGTTACAGGAGAATAGAGAAAGTTACACAACGCAGAGCTGCACGCATTGTATTCTTCACCTAACATAATTAGGAACACAAAATCCAGACGTTTGAGATGGGCAGGACATGTAGCACGTATGGGCGAATGCAGAAATGCATATAGAGTGTTAGTTGGGAGGCCGGAGGGAAAAAGACCTTTGGGGAGGCCGAGACGTAGGTGGGAAGATAATATTAAAATGGATTTGAGGGAGGTGGGGTATGATGGTAGAGACTGGATTAATCTTGCTCAGGATAGGGACCAATGGTGGGCTTATGTGAGGGCGGCAATGAACCTCCGGGTGTCTTAAAAGCCAGTAAGTAAGTATAAATAATTTCACGCAATGGTCCAAAGCCTGGTTCTTTTTGTCCATTGTCTGACGCTTTGCTTCCGTGTTATGTTACCAAGAAAAACAACATCATGTTGATTCCATGGAGTCCAACCGCAAATTTACGTCTAAAATGTCAAAAGCAATTATGTATGAAATACTCTCGATAAATAAGGAAATAAATTCATATGAATAAAAATGTAACTACTTTAGAAAAACATGTACAGTAGTGGCAAAAAAAAACCGGACCGACCCCTGTAGCTGATTTCAGAGCCTTGTTCACTCCAGAGCATGATAGACTGGTAACTAAGACTTTCGTGGTTCGAATCCTGCTGGGAAGGAAACTTTTTTTGTTCCTTATTCAAATTTATTCACAATACTTTTCGATTGCAGCGATATTTTACTACTTAATTAACTTATTATTCCCAGGACATGAATTTTTACCAGCAATCGAAAAGTGTTGGGAATAAATTTGAATAAGGAACAAAAAAAAGTTTCCTTCCCAGACAGGATTCGAACCACGAAAGTGTTAGTTGCCAGTCTATCGTACTCTGGAGTGAACAAGGTTCTGAAATCAGCTACAAGGGTCGTTCCGGTTTACTTTTTTTATTTTATTGGGTTATTTTACGACGCTGTATCAACATCTCGGGTTATTTAGCGTCTGAATGATATGAAGGTGATAATGCCGGTAAAATGAGTCCGGGGTCCAGCACCGAAAGTTACCCAGCATTTGCTCGTATTGGGTTGAGGGAAAACCCCGGAAAAAACCTCAACTAGGTAACTTGCCCCGACCGGGATTCGAACCCGGGCCTCCTGGTTTCACAGCCAGACGCGCTGACCGTTACTCCACAGGTATCCGGTTTATTTTGCCACTACTGTACATTTCGTTACTACCGATGAGAAATATTACGAATAAGTTACATTGACAATTTTTCATAGTTGTTCAATTTTATCGATTTTGTTCCCTGAATGAAAAGAAATATTAGTTTTGGATTATAACGAAGATACATTTATTCCTTTTCTAACTTAAAATTTACGTCAACCGCTTTGGAATGACGGTTTACATGTTTGACCGTGAAACGAGCGGGCCCGGCTTCAAATCCTTGTTGGGATAAGTTACCAGGTTGAGGTGATTTCCGGAGTTTTCCTTCAAATGATAGGTAACTTTCGGCGCTGGACCCTGGACTCATTTCACTGGCATTATTACCTTAATTTCACTCAAACGGTAGATAACCATCGCAGCTGATAAAGCGTTGTAAAATAAATTATAAAAAACTTAAAATTTAACTTTTTTTGTAGAAGTTAAATATTGAGTTAAGTCAAAACTTTATAATTATTTATTTACTTTTGTTATATTACGTTTTGAAATTTGAGCTCATTTTGATCCTTAATCGTATCAAATACGTACCTCAACTTCAAGTGTTAAAAAATTATGGTTTATTTAACGACGCTCGCACTGCCGAGGTTATATCAGCGTCGCCGGTGTGTCGGAATTTTGTCCCGCAGGAATTCTTTACTTCCCAGTAAATCTACAGACATGAGCCTGTCGCATTTAAGCACACTTAAATGCCATCGACTTGGGCCGGGATCGAACCCGCAACCTTGAGCACAGCGCTATACCAACTGCGCTACCCAGGCCAACAATTTGAAGTGTTAAGATAAAATATTCTGTGCTAATATGAGCGTATAGTCATGTTAAAATGAGTTTTATTATAGGCCAAACTCGTTTATCTAGTACAGCGTTGTCAGACACAGCCTAAACGGAGCGGAGCGCTCCACTATAACTCGTTGCGAGCTCCGGTGCTTCCACAGACATAAGCAAGTTCACGCTCCGACTGGACGTCTCTAGCACCACAACCGGTTTCGGAGCTTACAACTCTGACACTACTGATCTAGTCCCTAAATTGAAACAACTCACCCTGCTTGCAGTGAATGTTTCCGAACCTGTTCCGATGCAAAAGCTGAAAGATGTCCCTGGTGACATGACAGGCATCGACGATAAAGGCTTGCAGATGAAGATATTGGGGAAAATCAAGAAATGCAGGACCATATTCATAAATATTCTCAGCGCGGGCTTCTGGTGGATGATCAGCGAACTAACGTTTTTCGTATTTATAAACCAGTGTTAGCGATATGATATGAATCCTGTACAAGTAACCAGGCAATAGTCGGGGCTAGTTTAGCAAGCTCGTAGCGCGGGCTAGCGAAATGTCTATGAATAGCACCCGTAAAGTTTTAGCAATTTTATGGTATACAACGCATTCTATAGGTGGCAACTGGGACTACGGAACCGTCGAATCACAGAAAAAAAAAATTGAAATGTTCGTATAAGGTAACGTTGGACATTTGGTACATTGATTAAAAACCAGGAATATTCAAGTATTAAAACTTCTTTTTCTCGATAATGATGTTTCGTGATATTTCTTGTTTTCTCCTGACATCTTTCAGATGTTGAGAATCCTGGATTTCCTCCTGGTAGGCCTGCAACTTAAGGTGACTCCAGAAGTAAAAATCAAGGTGTTTGATCTGGGGACCGGGTTTATCATATTGAGCACACTGTGTGACATTTTTATTTTGAACTCATATTTCCTATGTATGGAGACTTTTGGGACATTCTGTATAAATATTCCCTATAGCAATATTTGAATTCTCTGCCGTTATTCCAAACGACTTAGACTTCGCCTGCAGCACACTACATTAAAATCAATGTTTACTCCAGACAAGTACATAGGAGACACGGAGGTATAATTCTCATACGTTGTTAATCTAGGCACGAGAGAAGAACCTACACCTGTTCTATGCATACTGCTCTCACCTTAAAAGGTATCAAACACACTACGTCGAAGTGCCTATGGCAGCTGTCTTAACATTGGCTTTAAACGAACAAGCGACGATAGATTTCCGTGAGTGCCAACTCGTGCAGGTACAGAAGTGCAAACAAACGCTTAATGTCATAGTCAAATATGTTTTGGTCAGACTTCAATGTTAATACAGTGATTTACGTCATCACTGTCGGGAAGGACATCTTTCATTGTATGTAAAAAGATTTAATATGGCGCTGTTTATGTCTGTATAGCTGATAATGGGCAGCAGAACAGATGACGAGCAATACATGTTGTTCAAGTACAAAAACCAGACTGCTTTGTTGGTATCTCTTCGTTTTTTTATTTTCTTTTCATGGTGGATGTTTGTTGACAGATACTTGAGAGTGGGACTTGATTAATTGCACTGGTCTACGTACATTGCCAAATTAATAAAGAAAACATGATATTTTTCCCTGCTTGTGCTTGTATTAAACTAGGGTAAATAATATAACTAGAGCCCGGATGTTTGGCAAAATGCCTTTTTTACTGGGTGCAAGTAAATCATTATTTGCATAGATATAAATGTGTTTTGGAGTAAATCAAAGTGATAGGGTCAATTTTTATTTTGCCTTTTTAAGGTGTTTCTTACTGATAAATGCCTTTTTTTTGTCATTTTAAAGCAATATTTCTTGTTTATTTACAATTTTATAATTAATTGTAATGTAATGTGTATGAAATTTAAATATTTGAAACAAATAAATAAAAGTAATTTATTTCGTTGCTTAATCTGCTAATAATCGTGCTTTAATACTATTGGTGTAATATGAATAATGATCGACAATCCACAGTTACAAATAATATTGTCATGATACCAACAATCAGCTTTATAATTTTAAATATTAAGCATATTTTCAATCGTTTGCTTTCATATTTTCAAATATTACTGTTATAATTTTGTGCTACACGTGTTTATTATTGTAGGAGAAAGAAATTTTAGTGAGGAACAGTCAGTTATTTTCGGGTGACAGAAGGTATAAGATCGGTTAGCTAGAATGCTTAAGTACGTTAGTGAATTTGGAGCCCATGTGTTTTCAACCGATGGAACAATTTTGTTATGTAAAGTTTGTGAAAAGACAGTTAATCACGAGAAAAAAGTATTTTATAAGTCAACATGTACCACCTACGAAGTACATATTATGTGAGTTATGTTGATATAATTTAAATTCATTGCTAAAATATATTATGCCTTTTTCAAAGATTATTGTGCCTTTTTACGTTTTTATTGCCTTTTTTTGCCTGACTACTTTAACTGTTATAAATGCCTAAATATCCAGGCTCTAAATATAACCTAGGCCTATACAACAAACTATAACCTAACTTGTACGGAAAATATTTCATTTTTATTTTGGCAGCACCCATAATCTCGTGAGATATTGGTAACAATTATACACAAAAAAAATAGAGAAGAATGAGACATTAAAATACGCATAAATAACTGTAATGAAATGAATTTGTGAAATGAGGTGTTCTAAGGAACAAAATCTTAAACTGCAAAACCTTGAATTTGAGATACAAAGCATCAAAGATTCTAGATCTCGTATAACAGATTTGCGCAGAACGATATTCAAATGTTTCTAGAGGGCGCTATGTTTGATGGAGGCAAATAGTATTTTGTCAAGATAGAGATGTGTTATTAAGGATTCTAGGCATATATGCTGAAAATGAAAAAAAAAAAAAAACTGTTTTGTTGAATATATCCTGAAGACTAAGCTACAGTGAGAACACGTCACTTAATTGAACGGATAGGAAAGGGAGGAAGAGGTGTAGTGTCAATCAACCTTAGATCCAGACGACTGGTTTGATTCTCAGCAAGGACATGAAAATTATTTTTTCTGTCACTAGGTGCGTTTTGTTCTAAGCTGTTGCTTTGCATAATGCGACATGTTCAGACATTTCAATTACTAGTATGTATGTATGTATGTATGTATGTATGTATGTATGTATGTATGTATGTATGTATGTATGTATGTATGTATGTATGTATGTATGTAATGTTGGCTTATAATGCTCACTTAATAGTATGGAGAAATAAGTAATTGGTCCAAGGTTTTTAAGGTAGATGAAATATTAAGTCAAGGTATTTGAGCGAATTTTAAAATAAAATATAATTATTGTTGAAAGATTTTTCGTGTCTATACAGGGCGAAGGTGAAATAATAATGCAGATTGAAAGGAACGATAGGGTACGCTTAAATGAATATAAAATCTATAATTACTACATTTTGTGATTAAATACACGCTTAATTAAAATATAAGTTGGAAGTTTCATCAGTCCGGCAACA
Organism: Periplaneta americana; assembly: GCF_040183065.1. NCBI lineage: Eukaryota > Metazoa > Arthropoda > Insecta > Blattodea > Blattidae > Periplaneta > Periplaneta americana. The sequence continues at coordinate 32,721,769 of NC_091120.1, read as the reverse complement.
TCGCCGCTAGCAACTCTTCTTTCTTCTCGTAATACAGATTAACAGGTCAACGAACTCAGCTCTGTCTGCCTTAGTGAACTACTTCCCACCTCCCTCTCTGGCTACAACGTTGCAATCTGGTTGCATCGTTCTGTGGCTTGAAATTAGTGGTTTTTAAATTAAATTTACACAAAAACCGTCCATGCTACTGAAATACGCCAAATGGATAAATGATTGTTTATTAGATTTTCTATCGATATGGACAAAAATAACAATCCTACTCGCAATAGTTACCGAATAAGAGGGTATTAAATATTTGAGAAAAAAACATTTTTTTCTGAGAAAACTATGAACTTTCCACCAATATGGTATTACACCTTTCTGTTACGCCTACATACAACATGGGCTATTCGTTCTGAAACTCTGCAGGGCTATTTTACTTCCACTCTGTATACTGGAAAAGAATCCTAGCAAAACCGTAAGTTATTTTTTTGTCTTAATATGAAACTGAAATTTAGAGTCCCCGATCAAAACAATCATTCTAAATTTACACGTGTGAAATGGATACTGCAGCGTATATAATCACATTTTGTTGCAGTTATTCTGAATCCTGCTTTCTTAAGTGCATTATGCGAGAAAATAGATACTGCCCCTTGCAAGAGATTATATCAGTTCAATTCAAGAGACCTGATTACGTCATACCTGGTTAAGAAATGGCACCGGGCCAGACCCGGATGAGCATTGCATTAGGCAGGGTCACACAAAGCACATATCAAGTGCTTGCACGTGCGCAGTGAAAAATTGCCCAAAACCGGTTTTAATATGATTTAGATTCGCAGTGAGCTAGGTCAAACAAGACAGAACACATTCAAGGTCGTGAGTTCAAATTCTTGTTCCAATCATGCATGTTCTGAAATCAATAGGCTCATATCCTTCCCTATGGGTAGGCTTATATAAGGTACAGAGGCCCTTCTGAGGGTGCCTTGCGTGTTTCTAAGTGCTGTAGATTATATTGGTAAAATTATCATCATTCGACAGCTGAGCGAAAGTAATTTCTAATTGTACACGTACCCATTTCCTGATATTATGGAGCCAGGACAATATCTTTCGTTAAATTCAATTCCTTGAATAGACTTCCAAAAACAAAAGATTGACACTCAAACTGAAACTTTACACATTGGTAAATAATGTAGTTACCAGTACAAACTATAAAAACCAAACACATTTTTTTAAATAATAGCGAAAAGTTCTGTAGTACTATTACTTGAATAACCTTCCAATTAGCCAATTATTATTATTATTATTATTATTATTATTATTATTATTATTATTATTATTATTATATTTTCGTCAGTTATTTAACGACGCTCTATCAACTACTAAGTTCTTTAGCGTCGATGAAATTTGTGATAGCGAGATGGTATTTGGCGAGATGAAGCCGAGGATTCCCCATGTGATTACCTGACATTCATCTTACAGTTGGGAGAAAACCTCAGAGAGAAAACTCAGTTAATCCGCCAATTATTTCTACTTTTGTTTGCAAATTTATCAAAGTCTGTACTACTGAGCAGATAGAAGAAGGGAAGGCCTCTGGTCCCCTTTATTGTTAAGTGATTACAGTTAATCAATAGTACATTACGATACAAGGTTGGGAAGTAGTATATTACGATACACGGTTGGAAAGTGTTTTTTACAAAATCGAGAAAAAGTTTAAAAAATGAGCAGAGCGATTTTCTCATTTTCCAAGATTTTATAATGCACTTCACAAACGTGTATTGTACAACATTTTCTGCACGATCATATTTTTAAAATTGCAAATAAAATATATTTTGCATTGAAAATTTAGAGCAATATTATTCCAAAGTCTTCGCAAAACTGTACTGCAACGGTAACCAAGTAACAATAAGAGCACTGTAATGGGTATTTTTCAGTATAGTCTTTGGCCCTATATTATGAAGAATGGTTTCCCTAGCAACAAGTTTGTGTGTGGGAATTCTAACTTTCATGGTCTAACAAAAATAACTGTAAATACAACAAAAAACACGATCGTGCAAAAACATTTTGTTACGCGTGAGTAAAACTTTGAAGTGAAGTATTAAGAAGGTAGAATTCTGTCTAGTGAGTCTTATTATGAAGTACTGATAATTCACAATTCATATAAATTAAAGATCCCGGGTGTAAAATTGTGATAACCCGCAATGTGTACATTGCACACTTTTTACTGCGAACACAGAATTGTCATATTTTTCAAGCAGCATATTCCTATCATCTGTTAACATATTCACATACAGTAATTCTTCAACCAAATGAAAGATAATGTGCTTTATAAACAGCTTACAACCAGAAAACTCTAAATCTCAACTTTTTACTCCCGAGTTCAGTTTTAAATACAGATTTTAATTAATATTATTAATTATGTTCAAATTTCAAATAACACTTGCTAGTAACTTTGATTTTATGAACGTTGGCAGCCTTTTCAAACGCAAACGATGTTGTCAACATAACAATTAGAAAGTAACTTAACATTTGTCACTACAGAAATTCGAAACAAAGTTGGCTAAAAAAAATTCAACTCGACAACTAGAAAATCGCTATAATCCAATGGCATATGTAATAACGGAGGGAAAATTGTTAGGTTTCACCCTAACGGTCTAAAGTAAGAAGACACAGTTATAACGTATATGCAGCTGTTTTATGAAAATTTGTGCGAAATGAATTTTCAGTTCAAGAGAGTATACTACAAATAGTAATACCATTTTCATAATCAAGTAAATTGGATTTTTATGAAACGTCTCAGTTTCGTGACCTTCATTTTTCATATTTATTTTTATAGCTTATGAAGTGCAAACATAAAATTAAATTTATCCTAACAACATTTAAGAACTTTTATTCACGTATTTATTTGAAGTACACACTGAAAATTGACTGACTATAGAATCTTTAGTAAAATGGAATTCAGCCGTCCAAAGTTCCCGTTAGGAAAACATCTGTACTACGGCATTGTTCATGAAATGCGAAGGTTAGGCGTGCAGACAAAAACAAGGGAAACGGATATAAAGTGTGGCAGACTCGGAGTGTAACGTGTAAAAGGAATACTGTATTAAACTTCACACTCGGATTCGTGCTCTAGTTTTGGTGGTGACTATACATTAATGCTAAGCCCTGCTGAAGACCACTTTCCCGGAAGTCTTAACGCAAGCCTGGACCCTATTAATGTAATTCCACCTCCCCTCCAGTTCCTAGTAACATTGAACAACAAATCCTCTGTGTAGTGGTTCTTAATCAGTGAAAGCAAGCGTGGATAAGCTCGTTTTGAATGCAGTAAAATTGATATCAGAGTAACTTTAAGAAAGAAATGTTACAATTCAACGTAGGATTCTTATCGTGAAACATTTTTATCAAAACATTAAGTTATCCGGACGAAAAGATAGTTTCTCAGTTGCTGTAACAGAATAGTCTCGTTTAATTGCTTGTTTTCTTTATCCATTATACTAGATTGTATGTGATATGTCGAGATTCAATCAATCGTTTATTAATGTCATGAGCAACAGTTTGTTGCAATAAAAATTTAGTTTCTTTGTTTTATGATTATGCTAAAATGTGCTATTAAAAAAAAAACAAACGAACAAAACTGAGACTATTTCGAGTTCTCGTCATTTTCTGTTTTCCAAGATAATATTATCACGTTGTATTGCGACTTCTGAAAACAAAAAGTGGTAAATTAATTCGTATTATAAATAAGAGTCGGGAAAAACTTTGATTTTCCGACCTTCAAGCTGAGAATCTGTTTTCGTGTAAGCGATATTAGACCACCCGAAACCAAAGCATTATGTATTCACTGAAAACACCCAATTTAGTATCGTTATAAAACCGGTAGACAGAACAGCAAGTCTTTAACGGCTAGTGAGATCAAGCCTTCGATAACCATTCAAATTTCAATTACATTTCCATTTAAATTTACTTTACACTGTTGCTGTTTCGATGTTACCGACGACGTGACTGAAAACAGAAAGCGCATGAATATTAATCTCTTTGATTTTTTATTAAATAGGCAATTTAGTTTATTCTGCAATTCGCTTCACTAGAGGGGACTTCGGTCCCTTATTTGCCCCGAGCAAAACTTGAACTAGCAACGCTCCCTTCTCGGCTCTTCATCATAAACATGTAATGAACTCGGAAGTCTGGATAATTGCCTCTATAAATATTTCCTTAAAGTGGAAAATTTAAAACCAGTCTTCAAAGAGGAACAGTCATTGTTTTATATTTTATTGCACAGATTTCTTCGTTGGCAAGGCAAGAGTTAAGACTCAGTTCTGGCGCTTGGCTTAGGATGTAATCGTACGTTCGAATCTGGTATCGAGCATAAATGTTTGTACGATTATGAGTATAAAGTGTTTTTGTACTAGTAATTAGGGGTTCTTTATTGTGCTAATTCCACGTTAAAAGTCCCACCATGTTTGTTTCGCGTGAAAGATTGAATTGGCGAGAACAAACCCTGACAAGGATAAAATGTTTCAGAAAGAAAGGAAAGATTAGCGGAGAGATTAACAGAGAGGTGATGGAGGTATGGATGAACTTAGAAAGGCAGAATCAATTACAGAGACTTACAAAGGTAGTCAAAAAGGATAGTCAAACAAGTAGAGATACAGGCCTACAGTAAAGGAAGAGAAATAAAAAGATGGCAAGAAAAAAGAAAGAAGTAAATCTTATAATTTTAGAATGAATATAAGTATAAATTAATTACATACAATTTAGAATTAATTTCTATGTAGTTGGGCTAAATCTAATTTTTCTCGCGACCTATGCATGATCACTAGGGAGCGGATTTTTATGTGTTAAAAATTTTAAATATATTTATTTTTTATGTGCTAAAAAGTACGAAAATATTTGCTAAAAATAAAAAAAAAACATTTTTTTAAAATATAACAAAAATACCTTACTTAGCTTGAAAAAAAAATGTTACTAGGTACTCACCAACCACACTTGAGTGCTAGTAGTTGGCCGAGAATTGCAGTGAACAACAAAGATCACCTCCAAATTCTCATTCACAAATGCATGCCGATTATCTCTGAGCAATGACTTATACTGTGAAAACGATCTTTCCACATCACAGGACGTCAGACGTGCATATTTAAAGAGAGGAATATCACTAACACATACACCGTCAATTTCACCTACAGGCACATCCTCCAATACTTGAGCAACTTTACACATTTTTTTTTATATTCATTGTTTTGCCCAAACACATTCTGGAATTTGTCCCTTAGTACTTGTACTTCTGAACCTGGTAGTGAGTCTAGTTTAATTTCCACGGCACGCACCTCCTTGTTTCAGACATGTTTTTGGATGTTTCGAGTTTTTTATGGTGTGACACAAAAAGCTTAAATTTGCTAATAGGAAAGCCAAACCGTTTTTTTAAATAACAATCTTTCTGTATATCTTGAAGGATATCGATTGACGAAGCCCGATAACAGGGAATCACAACAAGATATATTTCCTTACTTGATAGACATGAGCGAGAGGCGAGAGATTTGTTTAAATTAAATAATGTTCATACCCGATCTCTTATCTGTTGTGTTTCACAAACAAAGCATGGAATGAAATCATCTTCAGCAACAATAAACATTCCTAATTTATTATGTGTTGCAAGATCTCTCCTCCTTGTCCACGTTAATTTATCCTCTAACAATTACACTGATATACTGCCTAGCAGTTCTCAGAGCTTCAGGCGATACTATTACGAAAATGGATCATGGATACGCCACACAGCGCTTAGAAACACGAAGCAACAAGAATTCTTAAAAAAGATAACGTACTTCTGAGTGATATAATTGATTTAGTTTTAAAATATTTCAAAGTTCTTGTCAAAAAATTATTTAAGTAAAAAACACTCCAAAATTTATGTGTTTATAATAGACTACCTGAAAATATGTATTTACATTTTTTTTTTGTGAAAATATGTGTTTTTATGTGAAATAAAATTCGGGTTTTAAACTTGAAACTTCATGTTCAGAATTTTTAACTTTGTTAATTGTGTTTTATCACACGCAAAAAAAATATTTAATTATATAGGACTCTGCTCCTTGATGATCACGTACAAATCAGAACTGGGTTACGTATAACTCACGCTCTACTGTACTAATTTTTGGCTTTGTGAATACATTTTTACTATTAAATTAATACTTTCAAGTCTAACCCCAAAGAATTGCAACTCGTGTTTTAGCATTTTGGATAAGATTTCTTTGCTGATATAAATGCTCCAGGGATTTGACGTTTTCTTGGCGCAGTGCAGCTGAATATTCATGAATGAATACTACTGTAGTTACAGAATTAATATTTCACGACTAGTGTAAACTGCAACGTGTAAAGTGATCTCACGACCTGTTGGCGTTGCGTCACTAAACACCGATTTGACACCGTTCAGTGTTGCCACGATGTTCGCGACATTGGCCCATTCACAATGAAAATTAAACATAACCCTAACATAAACACAGAAGTTTGCGGCCAGGCTACCAAATGAGATCATTCACAATGATTCACATTAACACTGACATTAACATTACCGTAAGACGTTAACATGGAAGTTTGCAAACTCCAAACTTTCATGCTTATGCTTACGTGATTTGGAAACAGAACACAATCGTGGAGCGCTGAAGTATGCGACAGGATATGAGGAAATGGCGTCGTTGTTATGTTTCCATGGTTACCAAGTATGTTTGCTGTTATGTTTATGTTCCCATCGTGAATGATGGTATGACTTCTTGATTTTACCGTAACGTTTACATTCTTAAGTTAACGCTTACGTTATGTTTAATTTTCATTGTGAATTTCTCAGTATCTACAGTATGTTTACAGCCAAGGTCTTCTGCATACATTTTATGTCTCTAATCTGTCATAAATTGCTATAGATTAATTTATGACCGCTATGAAGATAATCGTCTATGGAAAAGAATATCCAGAAAATATATTAAATGAGGAACATTAACAGATAATGAGTAATAAAAATTCTTCCTTATCATTAATAAATTGTGATGTGTTACGCTTAATGTACCTTCTCGTACATTATCTCTCCATCACTGATTTCGTTCCTTCGTGACGAAACCCAGGAAAAGTCCGTGCGATTGCAAAACATAACCACGTGGTCACTCGCTGGTGCACGAAGGTCACTTCGTGGTGACGCTGATTAATAGCGATGATGTCATGTTAAGTGCCAATTATTTGCATACTTGAGAAACCGCCTTCTGGATTTTTCTAATTTATTGCGTGACAATATAACGCTGGGTATCTGACCGATAAAGGAATATATACCTTGACAAAATAATGCACCGCATTCTTATATTTCCGCCATGATGGAACTACGGTAGAAAGAAATGAAGAATTAAGGTTGGTTTACAATAAACCGGGAACGGAAACGACAACGAGAACGAGAACGGAAATATTGTTAAAATAAATGTATTTAAATGTGAGCATATGTTCACATTTAAATACATTTATTTTAACATTATTTCCGTTCTCGTTCTCGTTTCCGTCCCCGGTTTATTGTGGACCAGCCTTTAGGTATAAATTTTATGATTCTACGAATCTTGGCATCGCTTCTTTGAGACGCTTAATACGACCACATTGAGACCATGCGTTTTGGTCCAATAAAGCTGCGTATTAGGACCAAGCTTACACGGAAAAAAAAAAAAATATATATATATATATATATGTTTCTATTTCCGGTTAAAAGGACCAGCCGCAGTATTGGACCAAAACGCATGGTCCCAACGTGGCCCTATTAAGCGGAATCCACTGTATTTCCATTTCGTACAATGTTCTGATCACGAGACATAAATATTTACTTTGTTTTTTCGGGATTTACTTCCGAACCTATCCCATTACTTGCTTCAAGTGAAATTTCCATAGTTTGTGGATTTTCTCCACATATTGTTTAACATCTTCATGTATTTTATTTTGTTAATAATTGTAACATAAAATATAGCTAATATAAATAGATAAAATTTTAGCTCACCCCTGAAAGAGTAGAACTAGTGCTCAGAGACTGATTCCTGAATTTAAATTAAGAAGTATAGACTATAATAGACCTACAATTTGTTTTATGCCTACTACACAATAAGAATATATAAATTTAAAAATTACAATTTTTCATTATTTATAAAATCCATACATAACTTTAATTTAATACTAGAACTATTAGAATTGACAAGATTAGGATATTTAAATATAAATTTTATCCATTTTGAATCTTGCGTACACTACTTTTAACACTTGAATATAATTAATTGATTAACTAGTGGACTTACTCGTGTTAATTATGTAAGATTTGTGCGGCTTACAGCTGTTTCAGTGCTTCACGCACCATCCTCAGAGCCTACTAGATCATGGCGTCATCTCGAACTTCTCTGCCTTTTATGTGGGTGCGTTTGATTGTTGAAAGGTGTTGAAGAGTGGAGTCAAATAGTGTGTGTGTGTACTGAAATTCATCTGTGTGTTGAGAATTTGATCGGGGTGTGTTTTAGTGTGTTTATATATTTCGTATTGTTCTAGACACTTCACAACAATACTAGAACAACATAATGGAACAATACGAAATATACAAACACACTAAAACACACCCCGATCAAATTATCAACACACAGTTCAATTTCTGTACACACACACTATTTGACTCCACTCTTCAACACCTTTCAGCAATCAAACACACCCACATAACAAGCAGAGAAGTTCGAGATGACGCCGTGATCTAGTAGGCTCTGAGGATGGTGCGTGAAGCACTGAAACAGTTGTAAGCCGCACAAATCTTACATAATTAACACGAGTAAGTCCACTAGTTAATCAATTAATTATACATTTTATGTATATTCTTGGGCCTAAATTACTACTATGATTACATAGTGTAGCAATGTTGTATTTTGGTTCAAACAATCTTAATTGATACTTGTTGTTTCATAACTATGAGAATACAATTCAAAGTTATTTCGATTTTTATGTATGAATTTTATTAATACAATGTAATAAACTTGTCGTATTTTAAGAACATTAAAGTCTAAAACAATTTTTGAGATGGAAAATCAATTGGTTTATGAAGACATATTTTAATTATTTTCTTCTGTATAAATGAAGTGGATTAAAATTGGTTTTAATTAAGCTACCCCATCCTATAATCCCATACATAATTACCGATTGAAATAATGTTAAGTATATTGTGAGTAATAAACTTATTGACAAGTAATTCCTCAATAAAACAAAATAATATATTATTTTACGTAATTTATTGTAAAGGTAATTAATGTGTTGGTTCCATTTTAAACGATTGTCGAAAATTATGCGTAAATATTTAACTTCAGAGGACTCCTTAATAATTATGCTTTTATATTTGATTAAGAATTTATGTAATTCAGTTGTGAAGTTTATACCCACTTCCATACAAAATTCTAGTTACTTGAGACGCCAGTTCGAGTAATTGAAAACGCCACAAACAAGTAAATCAGCATCAGAGATAGCATGGTATCATTTCAACATTTACTTTTGCATGCATGGCCTTCAAATGATTCCCGTAAGCTTTCTGTCGCGTTCTGAGGAAAAGGCCATTTATCCTTTTATTGCTACCAGCGTATCGCATACGTTGCCGATACAGCCTTTATTTGCTAGTGACAAAAATGTTGTATCTTATCACGATCTTCCCGTTAGTTACATAACAATTTGCAGTGAAAACACGGCCGCAGCGGCGGCTTCTTCACCTTGTACACTCGACGTGTTATCAACACAGTCTCTTCTGCAAGTGACAAAGCGCTTATCTCAATTTTAGTTTCACAGTAATTCGAAAGAGACAATACGGCTACTGTTTCGCCTTGTGTACTTCATGATAACAGCAAAAACGAACTGTAGCTGTCCTACTAATAAAAAGTTACTCTACTGTGTTAATGTCTGTACTTATGCAACTGTTCTGGGAAGTCATCTGTCAGACTGTTGCTTACAGGTCTGTGTTGGTATATAGTTTTGGCTGCGCTTTCTCATTATCTCTGCAGAGACGACGCGGAAGTTACATAATAGCGACGGCTGGCTGGAAGTGCCCAAACAAGGCCGGCAGAGGGGTGCAAATACTGCAATCCGATACACTGCATAAACATCATCACTCACACAGGGCAACTCGATATCCTGTTGCAAGGACGCTCAGAGACATGACTGATGTGTTCTTGGAGGCTCGTGTTTCTGCAAATATCCTAGATATTTTTCGTTTTATTTTTTCATTGCCTGTGGGAGAGTCAAAAAACAAAGTTGAATTGTGTTTTTCTCTTAAATTCATATGACGTAAAGCTAGAACGCCGCAGGTTTTCCTTTTGTGTGGTTTGTTGTTCGTTTCCGGAAATATTTTGCTGTTTTCAGGAATCGATCCATCGATTATCTAGCTGAACTATTAGTTATGTCGAGTGCACAAACATAGCTCTGAGACTGTTCAGTAAATATTAATTCACAAAAATGTATTAGAGGATATTAGAGATATTGTTCGTTATCTTAATGCAGCTCAGGTCGTAATATGAAATTAATCACCACAATCATATCACGAACTAAACCTCAGTACGCCTGATTCAGCATCATCCAATAGCATTCTCAAAGATTATCATTCCGGCTTTAATCTTTCCGTTTGTATTTTGTTATTATTACAGGCAAACTCATTTCGTTTCTTCTCACAACATGTTGAATCCATAGAATTTAAATGATATAAGAATATGTTTTAATGAAGTACATATTTAAAAGTAGTTACTATTTAAAATTATACAAATATATATTATATTGAAATACTCCGACATTTTAAATAAATAATTAAATTAATTTATATCGATATTCTATTTAATAGTTCAAAGTTGTAACAAAAGTAAGTAAATCACTAATAATATCGTTAAAGAAATTGATTTGTATAAAATAAAAAAATATATAGAAAAATCTCTGAGCTTTACGAAAGACATGTTCGTATCTCATCACGATGAAGTGACAAACCTAATGAATAAAATTACGTAATGGATTTAAAGTTGATTAGCCAAGATCTTATTACATTAGCATGTACTATACACTCACAAAACCAATGCATTGCACTTAGGATGGTGGCATGTACTGCCTTTATGCCTTTTATCCATAGAGTTGCTTCGTAACAGCTCACTAATGCATAGGTAGACCTATATGTATGTGAAGACAGATTCTGGATCAGCTTCTCTTCATTTCTGCACTCCATGCAATTAACAATTCATTGCTTGTTGTTTCTCTTCTTATCGGTTGATCTCTCATTGCTTCAGTTGCGTGTAAAATAGTTGACGTTAAGTCGATAATTTCTCAGGCGAGTTGTTTTGTTAAGACGTCGGTCGTGCAAGGCGTATTGACATTAAAGTTAAAACAGTGTTACATGAAGATACATTATTCATGATTAGTAATTTTCTCACGTGCTTCAATTTGCCAAGGTTACTTTGAGAAAGTACCAAGACTGATTTTTAAACTTGAAGTACGGTACCGTGTATCTCTCAAAAAATGGTTTTGATAAATATACACGTTCTACTACTGGATAGTTATCTGTTCCACTATTATATATGGAATGCTGGATTACAACATGTATCTTGAATCGAAGGACCTATTTGGTTATGTTGCCACACCAGAATGACTTGACTAATTTACATCAATAAATATTTCAGTCGCGGTGGTTTACGGTTACGCAATTTCACTTGCAAATGTAAGTTAGGAAACAATGTTGATAGAAGCTTAAATAGGGCTCCAGCCAAATGCTAATTCAGAGATACAAATAAACATTTGAATATGTTAGTATAATTTTAATACTTCAGAATTGCATAAAGTGTAATTAAATGAGCTATAGAACCTTAGCCAAATGTTAATTAACTACTTCCCTTATTATCCCGAGTTAACTCGGGTTGCTAACATGTGTCAAAATTTATTAACCCGAATTAACTCGTTTGAGTCCCATTGTCCATTTCATAGTGATTTTTTAACTATGTAAGAAAATTAGTGATGTACAGTGATTCTGCAATATTAAATGTGACCTCTTTACGAAAATAAAAAAATATGACACTTTTTTTCACAAAACTGGTAAAATATACTGTATAGTAAGGGAAGAAGTTAAGTCGAAGATATTGATAAACACCGGGTGGTAGTTTTAGTTATATTAATAATGCATAACTATGTAATGCTATAGAAATATTATCACATGGCGTTAGTCAAGCTTGGTTCGTTCCCATAGTAACCGGCAAACATATGTTATTATTACTGCAGTGAAACAAATGCATCGCATCGGTCTGTGATAGGTGCTTACCTGGTGGTGCTCTTTGTGAAGAAGTTGGATTCCCTGTTCATGAGTTCTGAGCGGAAACGTGCCATCTCTTCCTCCATCTTCCTCATCTCAGCATCGAACCGCTCTCGGATGTTGCTGAACTCTGTGTCGATGACGCTGAAGTCTCCCAGCTTGATGGGGATGTTGCGTTTTATTCCACTCTCGGCCATTTCGAATACTTTACTTGTCGAACAAGTTAACCCACTCCGCGAATACTCAACGTAGGTGTAGACACTTCACTAGTCTTCTGTGTTTACCTTTTTCGAGCACGCGCTTTAATTCGCAGTGCGATATATGGAGACCTGTCTACCGGGCGCTGCCTCGAAGCTCTATGACCAACTGCGCTGGCTGCAGTAGAGTATTTAAGTGTATGCGGGGGACTGCCTTGTAGCCGACTGACTGCTGCTGATGCCAGACCCTCTCTGTGAAGTCACACTCCGGCGACGACAGTGGTCGTGGAGTACGTAAAAATGAAGCTCTCTCCCGTCTGCCCCCCGCACGACCAGCCGGTGCAAGCAACAATCCTACTTGCTGGAGAGAGACAGACACATATTGTGACGTGGCGCACCGAGTAATCGATAATACCGCGCCAACTCCACAAATGGAAGAGTGGAAAAAACTCCTAGAAACAGGTTGAAAGCGTGGCGCTGTTGTTTTTGGTATAGCAATTCAAACAGCACACCCACGCCGTCTCCTCCCACTTGTAGATTTTATCTTGTGGCAAAATTTTAGGTCATTTCCATCTCCTCGCCTTCCATTCATCTTGTTACCATCTTCGTTCTCTACGTGGGCATGTGGATGTGGTGACGAATTGTGACGTATTGCTGACGTCACACATTTTTGTTCCATTGCTCCGTTTATTTTATCTTCTTTCCATCGAATCCTGACCTTTCCTGTGAAATCTGTGGGCTAACTTTATAATCACGAGTTCAAAATACGCTACGCAGTATTCTTGACTAATCCATTCCGAGCTTTGAAGCACGCCAGATCTAACTTTGAGGTTATAACTAGTTTCATAAAACTTTTAGCACGCCAATTCGGTGCTTATCACAATCCGAGCTGCATGCCATAGCATTTCAATAAGCGTTCTTCAGTTCAGAGTGACTGAAAGAAGCATGGCCGGAATGTTGTAAGAAATACATCCTTTGGAGGAAACAACTGCTTTGTTCCGGATTTGTAAAAGTGGTGCATTACAGGCGGTTGTTCCAGTGAGAGATATCGCCTGCTGCTGTTGTCGCACCTCTTATTGATTTCTTAGAATTCCATTCATTCTTTAAGGCATAAAAATGCTTCAGAGTGAGGAGATGTTTAGATTTTTGTACGACCAAAATCCATATGAAATTACGTTCTGTGACTATAGGTCTATTTCCTATTAATATTGTGTACACTAGTGTATGCATATAGCATCCGTAAATGTTTTTTACACCAACTTGTACTAGAAATGACTGCTTTGTTTATTATAAGGGTCGGATAATTAATTAAGTACATAATTATGTTTAGTTTAATAGTGAAACGTATGCCCATTTAAAATTAGTTGCAAATTTTGTAATTTTGAGTAGCCTACTTCGGATAATTCTTGAAGCATACATTTGTACTTAACCCTTAAATTGGCAAAACTTCATTTCTCACACTAGTTTATTAAACCGTGTCGGACTGTAAAGAAAACAACTATCGCAGTGTTCATATTTTATATGTTGTACAATATTATAATATTGTGAAATTTTAATTTTCCTACAAATTTTTTTTCTATTCTATTAAAATTATTATAGCATAGCCTATTAACCTGTTGTATCCTATAGGATACTTTGCGAATTTAAGAGTTAAACACATACTTTAGCATGCTTACTTATAAATACATATTTTCTTTATTTTTTTTTAAAGAAAACGTCAGTATTCGTGAATGCTCACCCATATTATACAGACTTTATTTTCTTGTTGTTTAGTCAGCTGTCCGAAGACAGGTCTGAACCTCACACGTGATACCAAGAAGGCACTACTTATGAGGCAACTAGGCCAGGAGATAATATAAAAGAAATTTTAACAAAATTTTCTAGTACTTTTTTGTAATATAATTTATCATGTTTTATGCAAGCTTAAGTGTGGAAAACAGTGGAAATATTTTCACTAATATTAATTGTTATAGTCCCGACGCTGTTATTTCCGGCGTGACTCCTCCTCTTTGCTTACGTCTTAGAAAGTGAAGGCTCTATAAAGCCTAGGTAGGTAGCATCATTCGCCATTTTTGTTCTTACGATGCCGAGCTACCATACGAGGAATCTATTTGCAACACCGTTAAGCATTATCATGTCGTAACTCCTATGATAATAAATCAAACGCAATGTAATTCAGCAAATAATTGAGCGGCAAATAACGTCTTCGTGTGCTTTCTGCGAGCGCCAACTAAAGAGCTAAAATGGCGGGCGATTATATTAAGTATTTATCGAGCCTTAAGAAATGAATCAGCGAATCACAAGACGCACACGTTTGAATGTAACCGACCTGCAACGCGATTGGCTGCCGGAAATTAGAGCGACGGGACTATAATAATGAACATTACGATGAAGTGAAGAGAAACGATTAGAAACATTTGAAAGGTGGATATGGAGAAGAATGGAGCGTGTGAAGTGGACAGACAGAACAAGAAATGAAGCTGTGCTAGAAAGAATAGATTAAGAAATAATAATGCTGAAACTGGTCATGAAGAGAAAAAGGAATTGACTGGGTCACTGGCTGAAGAAGAAACTGCCTACAGAAGGATGCATTGGAAGGAATGGTGAACGGGAGAAAAGTTAGAGGCGGAAGAAGATATCGGATAAAAAAATATACAACATTAGGATACATGGATCGTATGCGGAGACTAAGAGGAAGGCGGAAAATAACAATGCTGAGTTTGCAGTGAAAGACATGCCTTGGATAGGAAACTATGAATGAATGAA
Organism: Periplaneta americana; assembly: GCF_040183065.1. Lineage (NCBI taxonomy): Eukaryota > Metazoa > Arthropoda > Insecta > Blattodea > Blattidae > Periplaneta > Periplaneta americana. The sequence continues at coordinate 32,706,523 of NC_091120.1, read as the reverse complement.
TTAATTAATTGTTAATGTTACTTTTAATTGACGTTAACGTTTCTTAAATTTAAGCATGAATTTTGTAAATTTTAAGTACGGTACATGTTTAGTCAATTTTTAAGCACATAACATAACTCGAGGAAATTTTAGAAGTACATATTTTAAGCACATATTTTCCATGTTTAAGAACACAAAAAGTGCATAGCTACTTATGGAATTTTAAACACATAATTATCCGACCTTTACCTATTATCACTTCTTATTTCATATCTCTCTTTCCTAACTATCTACATATTAAAGTGATGGAATACCCCTACTTTCTTGATCTGAAGCAACAAACGACTAGTATTTGCACGTAAGGAAGGAATGAGGTGAAATTTCTTCACTTTGATGAAAGATTTCGATTTTATTATTATTATTATTATTATTATTATTATTATTATTATTATTATTATTATTATTATTTGCTTTAATATTAATCCCTGAAGTAATATGTATACGAAGTTTCTGTCACTTATGCTCCTACAGTCAGCTGTTTTAATAGTCAGTATTAAATATTTGCTCAATTTAAATGGCTTAGCTGTCAAAATTTTAACACTATTTTCTCGGCTTTAATTTTTTGGTTAGTTTTCGGTTTTAAACATCTATCTTCTCCCATAAATGAGGAGTAAACTTTCAAAACTCATGTCCATTTTCAGAAAGTACACTTCAGATGCTAAAATCGTAGATCTCTGCAATGAACAAAATATTTTCTGTGGTGAAATATTAAAGTTAATTTTTTTGCTGGATTCTTATAAAATAATCGTTTATTACAGAGACACATCTTTGTAATATTTTCTGAAAATGGACATATCAGGTTTTGAACGTTTGCTTTTTAAATATTGTCCGAGAACAATCATTATCTGTTTATGACAATTAAATTGTATTTTTTATAGCAGGGCATGGAAGAAATACTGTATATAATTATTACTTACTTACTTACAAATGGCTTTTAAGGAACCCGAAGGTTCATACCGCCCTCACATAAGCCCGTCATCGGTCCCTATCCTGTGCAAGATTAATCCAGTCTCTATCATCATACCCCACCTCCCTCAAATCCATTTTAATATTATCTTCCCATCTACGTCTCGGCCTCCCTAAAGGTCTTTTTCCCTCCGGTCTCCCAACTAACACTCTATATGCATTTCTGGATTCGCCCATACGTGCTACATGCCCTGCCCATCTCAAACGTCTGGATTTTAAGTTCCTAATTATGTCAGGTGAAGAATACAATGCGTGCAGTTCTGTGTTGTGTAACTTTCTCCATTCTCCTGTAACTTCATCCCTCTTAGCCCCAAATATTTTCCTAAGCACCTTATTCTCAAACACCCTTAACCTATGTTCCTCTCTCAGAGTGAGAGTCCAAGTTTCACAACCATACAGAAGATCCGGTAATATAACTGTTTTATAAATTCTAACTTTCAGGTACCGGTATATAATTATTATAATGTAAAAAATTGCAGAACATTTGACACTTCTTTATTTTTCAAACATAAGTCTATTTTTTAATATGCTTGCTAATAAAATACAAATATCTCTCTCTTTGGGTATTATTTGAACCATTGGGAAAGTATGACAAAAAATTCAGTGCAAAAATTTCAATTTCCGGATAGAAAATAGATTTTTCGGAAATCATTTTGTTTTAAGGGGAAAAAATCATCATTTGTACAGTTTGAGATTGATTGCTTTAAAAATTGGCGTTTATCTATAACATGCTAAGATACACTAGTGTTCCAAATTTAAAGTTTCTATCTTTATTGATTTAGAAAATTCAAATTTCACCTCGGTCTCCCTTTAATATAGGTACCACTAATTACACATGAAAGATACTCAATAACTGCTTTGAGCCTATATAGCTGTTTTTGTTGGGCATTCATCTTTGAAGTAGTCGTTGAAAATATTTTTGTTCTTATTTGAAAGACGTTTAATAAACATACAAATACAAGACACATTTAGTCCACCACTGTGGAGTAATGGTTAGCATGCCTGACCGTGAAACGAGTGGGCTCGGATTCAAATCCTAGCTGGGACAAGTTATCTGGTTGAAGTTTTTTCCTGGGTTTTCCCTCAACCCATTAAGGGCAAATGCTGGATAACTTTCGGCGATGAACCCTGGACTCATTTCGCCGGCATTATTACCCTTCATATCATTCAGACGCTAGATAAAGCGTCGTAAAATAATCCACTAAAAATACACATTTAATTGCTTTATATATTGTACAGGCGGTACCATTTATAACTACATATTCAACCAGCCTGGGCTCGATTTCTGGCAGGGGAATACAAATTCTCCCCTTTGACCTGGACTGCGAATGTCCCTTTTCTCGTATTTGTTCTTTATTATTTTAAACGATATTCTTTCATCATGCTGACAATATGACTAAGAATTTTCGCTACTTGTATCTACTCTCGACTGGTCCATAATCTTGGGCAGAGTGAGAATGGAATGGAAAATAACCCAGTACTTTATATTATTATTACTTACTGGCTTTTAAGGAACCCGGAGGTTCATTGCCGCCCTCACATAAGCCCGCCATTGGTCCCTATCCTGAGCAAGATTAATCCAGTCTCATCATATCCCACCTCCCTCAAATCCATTTTAACATTATCTTCCCATCTACGTCTCGGCCTCCCCAAAGGTCTTTTCCCCTCTGGCCTCCCAACTAACACTCTATATGCATTTCTGGATTCCCCCATACGTGCTACATGCCCTGCCCATCTCAAACGTCTGGATTTAATGTTCCTAATTATGTCAGGTGAAGGATATAATGCGTGCAGCTCTGCGTCGTGTAACTTTCTCCATTCTCCTGTAACTTCATCCCTTTTCCTCCCAAATATTTTCCTAAGAACCTTATTCTCAAAAACCCTCAATCTCTGTTCCTCTCTCAAAGTGAGAGTCCAAGTTTCACAACCATACAGAACAACCGGTAATATAACTGTCTTGTAAATTATAACTTTCAGATTTTTTGACAGCAGACTAGATGACAAAAGCTTCTCAACCGAATAATAACACGCATTTCCCATATTTATTCTGCGTTTAATTTCCTCCCGAGTGTCATGTATATTTGTTATTGTTGCTCCAAGATATTTGAATTTTTCCACCTCTTCGAAGGATAAATCTCCAACTTTTATAGTTCCATTTCGTACAATATTCTGATCACGAGACATAATCATATACTTAGTCTTTTCGGGATTTACTTCAAACCCTATCTCTTTACTTGCTTCAAGTAGAATTTCCGCGTTTTCCCTAATCGTTAGAAGATTTTCTCCTAACATATTCACGTCATCCGCATAGACAAGAAGCTGATGTAACCTGTTCAATTCCAAACCCTCTCTGTTATCCTGAACTTTCCTAATGGCATATTCTAGAGCGAAGTTAAAAAGTAAAGGTGATAGTGCATCTCCCTGCTTTAACCCGCAGTGAATTGGAAAAGCAGCAAATAGAAACTGACCTATACGGACTCTGCTGTAAGTTTCACTAAGACACATTTTAATTAATCGAACTAGTTTCTTGGGAATATCAAATTCAATAAGAATATTATATAAAACTTCTCTCTTAACCGAGTCATACGCCTTTATATTATTATTATTATTATTATTATTATTATTATTATTATTATTATTATTATCCAGTATTGAGCTCTTTTTCTCTACCATTCGCACTCTCTCTCTCTCTCTTATTGAAATTTTAAAGAAACATGAACATTAAAATAATAACAATATTTATTCCCAGGGTTTCATGTAAATTGTCTCTATGTAGGCCTATTTATATAACGCTTCCCCGAATTTTACAGAGGCTCTGGAGACTTTCATGTCACGTGCGTCGGGCGTGTAGTCTAAACACGTCATCGCAGGCGTATCGTTTACACACCGTGCCGGCAGACGACTGCAAATCGTTATGACAAGCCAGCCGTTCACTTAATAAGTTTTACTTCTAAGGCCACCGCATATAAATGCTTATAGTAGTGCAGGATCCGCTATGTCTATAAATAACTTTTCAAATTAAAAGCTGACAGGAAAATGTTAAAGTAATTCGTAATCTTTATAAAGCGCCGACTAAAATAAATGGCTTTACTTTCTACGCCGTACTAACATTTCGTGTTCGTGAAAGTAGAATTGATATTACTAGACAAGCAAGTTCTCTAAGAAGTTCAGAGAGAATTAAATAGAAATTGCTGAAGGTTCTCACCTGATTAACTAGTGCCAACTTGTAACATGAGAAAGAAGATACCAAAATGATCCCAGGATTAGTGCCAACTTGTAACATGACAAAAGATACGTACGTACCATAATAATCACAGTTTTGTGCTGAAGTTTATAAGCAGTTAAGGGGAGTCTGTACTGCCTATCACAGCAATGTAAATTTCATCTAATTTAGGTTCACTTTTCTCAGGACTTACATAAGATACACATTTGAAATTTTTAGGGGATATTCAAGTATTATTGTATGTAACAGGCTAAAATTACGGTCTTTATCTTTTATTACTCTGCTTTACATTGCTGGGATGGCAGTACAGATTCCCCTTAAGCCTATTTTAACTTAATCTCTCGTAACTAAATAGCTGCAGTTATAGAATATATTCATCATGGACGTAGGAAGAAACAGAAAATGGAATAAAAATAAATTCGTCATGAAGGTAGAAAGAGACACAAAATGAAATAGAAATAAATTCATCATGGAGGTACAAAGAGACACAAAATGGAATAAAAATAAATTCATCATGGAGGCAGGGTTGCCAGATTTAATTTACCTAAAGTCGCCAAATATTGGTGCTGTTGTAGCCCAATGTCACCAATTTTCTACTTTAAAAATTATATCATATTTATGTAATAAATTCTATAAATTTATTATTTATGACTTACGCTTTGCATTGCTTTTTATACCGATCTTCTGACATTTCCTCCACTTCTCCAATTTTGCACAACACAATCACTGTTAACCTCCCCCTCCCCTACAAATTAAACCAATCTCATTATTAACACCTTTCAATGAATGAAATATTTAGGGAGTTGGAGTAGGAACTACGGTTAGATTGTTAATTTTTATGTTGTTAGAAAATTCTCTGCAATGCTTCGTCTATAAGTTCCAGTATTTATCAGTTAATTGGTCCTCAAATTAAGAAAAAATAGCGCTGTAAAACTACTGCCTGGGGAGAGGAAGAAAGAACGGTACGTTTCTTTAAACCAATGTCAAAGATCGGTGACAACAAGTTCCGACGCTCAACTATAATATACAGTATATTTATTTATACAATAAAGCTTTCTTCGATAAAAAAAACATGTTCCGGCGTGTCAACAATGATAAGTCTAATATTTCATGTCAGTCATTGGATTGTATTAAAGATGTATCAGCAATGGACTACTCAAAATAAAATAAAATAAAGTCAGTGAGCGATTAAGTGCTTTTTCCTCTGTCGCCCAAATTTCGCAAAATTCCGGGCAAAAATCGCCCAAATGGCGTTAGTCGCAATTCTTTAAAAGTACGTCGCAAAATCTCTGTTTATGTAGCCCAAACGGCGAAATATCGCCCAATCTGGCAACCCTGCATGGAGGTAGGAAGAGACAAAATGGAACAAAAATAAATTCATTATGGAGGTAGGAAGAAGCACAAATGTGACAAAAATAAGTTCATCATGAAGGTAGGAAGAAGCACAAAAAACCCTAACCTAGACGATGTCTTTTAAATATCCCAATAATGTAAATCTAAAGGAGTTAGATCTGGGAGTCTATGCTATGTGTCTACCTAGTCCAATACACCGTCCAGGAATGCTGTTTTCCAAGTAATCCCAGAGACATGAAAGGTCGGTGAAAATCACCTTCTGCAAAAATTCACCATCATTATTGATTCTCGTCAGCATGCCGATGGTGAACTGTTATAGTGCAGTATTATTTGGTTTAAACTTCTGCAACAACTGGATTTTGTATGCACGAAAATCTAACCGCTTATTGAGCATCATGGATGCTAAGCCTAGACTTAGAAATCCCTAGTTCCCTGCTGGCATGGCGAACAGACTTCGTCGGACTGCGCTGGAACGTTTCGCGAATTGTTGCGATTTCTTGCTGAGGCACTTTCTTACCATGTGCTCGTTTCTCTAAAGGAGAGCCGGTTTCACGCAGCTGTCCATGCCACGCTGTTAATGTATGTCTCTCTGGTGGTTGTCGTTATTTTTGTCGAAGTCTCCTCTGCACTGTCACAGGAAAAGTGAATTCGGCAAGCCAGTAGCAACACTCAGCTTTTTGTTGCAGCGTAAACGCCATGTTCACTTTTGAGTTGTGCACAAACAAGACCGCTATCTAATCAAAGTTTGCAGTGATTCCAACATCGAATCTAGAGAAGTTCATTTGTCATTCGCTGCAAACATCGTTTTAACACATACAGGGACATCATTTTATTTTTATTAACATTTCTAATATTAACCTGGCTATACCTTTGGATCAACGATTAAGAACCGAAACACCGTTTGCTACCTCCTTCCACTACTGGAGTTCGATGATACTGGCGTAATATAGAAACAAATCAATTTACTAGGTATAGGAGGGAAGAAAAGTAGTTCATCCATTTACGTAAACTAGGAAATATCGCGATTTTGAGTTTGATAATTTTCATTAGGTTTTTCTTTAATCAAAATACAGTACAGTATTAACAATAAGTGGTTTTACTCACGAACTGAGCTGTCCATGTGGACGTACTCACTATGCAGTGTATATTATACTGTATACAACACATTAGCGTACACTATAGAGAATGAAGTTAAATTAAAAAATAATCATAATATGGATATTTAAACACATTTTTAAAATGGTGGCCGTTCATTTCGATACAGGCTTCAGTTCTAATGTGCATATTATCGCATTATAGACTATTGTACCTAATTCCAATTACCAGGTTCGTACTTCGTATCAATAACTCATGTTGAAATAATTCTATACCTACTCTATAAAAGAGACCTTACGTACTGTAAATTCTATCTTCACTTCTGCCCGATCCGAAAAGATAAAATTACTCAGATATGATGTCTACTGTCCATCCAAGTGGTTACGTCGCAGCGTCGTAGAAAGGGAGGAAATCACGTGACAGTTAATTACTTAACGAGGCCCTTTTATTTAAGTTATTTTAAACAATTGTATGGGTATAATATTACGTATACGTCCAATTCCTAACAGAAATTAATGTTCCCAGAAAAGAGCTAAGACAGCCAAGCCACTAGCATTTATAGAGAGGCGAATAGAAGCAGGTGGGGGAAACCGGGATGCGATGTAGGCAAATGGAAAATAATGCAATATAGAAAGCTCTTTCGTCACTGGAAAACGCGAACATATTTTTGGAACGTACTGTTTACTATGACCGTAAGGCTACTATGACTGTATATGCGGTCTTGGATCTGTGTGGAGAACGGTTGAACTTCATTAGTAGAAGGGGTGGGAGTGAAGTACATTAAAAAACTCAGATACAATAAAATTGAAGTAAAAATAAAATGATGTCCTTGTACATTTATTATGCATTAAGTAAAAAACTTTCTTATCGGTAGTTTTTGCCCTAGATAATCTGTATATGGTCTAGTTATTAATATTTATAAATACAATACGTATGTAATATTATCAAAAGAAAGCCAACATTTTCCAATTTTCGCAAATACTTAAGAAAAAAATGTAATTTGTATTCGTAAAATCATAGAGTTGATTAAATCGTTTTTATTGTTGAATGTGTTCAAGTTTTTCAACTAGTATAGGGTGACGATATTTCCAAAATTAAAAAAAGGGGGGGGCACTCATTGTAAGCTGGCATGATTCAACATTTTAGCTACGTGCGTTAACTACACCACTTTTTTTTTCATGCCAGCCAGCAATTTATTATAATAGGTAATTAATAGTCAGCCTTACATACCTTTTAACATTCTCAGGCTCAGTTCATTTATCTGCACCACGAGGGCCATACTTTTGTGGCGTAAGGATTTCCTTTCAAATCTGTGGTCTTTCCTTCAGAAAAACTGTGTAAGTCCATGCAAGAAATATCCTTAAAAAAGATATTTTGTAATCAATATTACCTTTAAAGTTTTAACAGAAAGCTGATTTCTCTCATCAGTCCAAAGAGAGATTATTAACGAACACACCCTTTCTGAAGATGCGTTGGTACCAGGGATTGCTAATACAGGACTCATGATCTGGATAATGTTCTTAAAACTAATGTCTTCATTTTTCATCACTTTGAATGTTTCATTCCACTTCTCAGTAATTTTTATACTACTTGAAGTAATTATAGATTTACAGGATTTACGAAAACATAAAACATATAATTTTTAAAAGAAAATTAGAAAAAAGGACCACATTTAAAAACGGAACATTTAGTTTCCCGTTCACATTTTTCTCGGGACACCGGATAAGAGACTGGAAAAAGGGACAATCCCGTTTAAAACGGGAAGACTGGTGACCCTAAATTAGTATCTATCTTTTCTATACCTTGAACAGGATTCGTCTGTAAATCTGGTGGAATGTCTGTAATTTGTCGGAAAATTGAATATTTCTGCTCCTAGATACTTGTAAAATGACTCAAATTTCTTTAGATTCCTCAAGCGCCAAAATTTTACCCAATTGGTGTCTGGTGAACGCGCTGCTCAGGGATAGGGAAGATATTTGCTTATTTTACGATTGCAGAACGTGTTATTAACAGTTGTTTTACTACTATTAGAGTGAAAAATGCAGAGTAGCACCACCTTGTAATGTCAAAATCAATTAATGTACCGGTAGTATATAAGTAACAAAAAATTAGCGTCTTGGTGACATTAATTTTTACAAATACAGTTTAATATGTGGTTAAATCTTTATGTTTTCCTTAGAACATCACCAATGCGGTTAGAAAACACTAAAATTCCTTGGGAATATGCACTGAATTCTTTATCACTTTCTGAAAATTGAAAGGTTCAGAACCATAGTGGGCCAAGCGCCATTTATTAAATACTGAGAAAACAAGGGTTAAAATTAAGTGATTACCATATTTTAACGAAACATATAGCAAGTATTTTAAAGTATACACATTGAAACTAAATGATATGTCAATCTTCATTAAACTATGGTATTTACTTAACTTTAGCCCCGTCCACACCTGTGGAGTAACGGTCAGCGCGTCTGGCTGCGAAACCAGGTGGCCCGGGTTCGAATCCCGGTCGGGGCAAGTTATCTGGTTGAGGTTTTTTCCGGGGTTTTTCCTCAACCCAATACGAGCAAATTCTGGGTAACTTTCGGTGCTGGACCCCGGACTCATTTCACCGGCATTATCACCTTCATATCATTCAGACGCTAAATAACCTAGATGTTGATACAGCGTCGTAAAATAACCCAATAGAGAACTTTAGCCCTTGCTTTCTCCGTTTTTAATGAATGGCGCTTGGCCCGCTATGGCTCTGAACCCTTCAATTGTTATCGTCTAATCGTCAGGCCAGACATTAATAACGTCTATGATAAAGTACTATCCTGCCACACATTTTGAATAATTTACTTATAGTTAGGATCTCACTTATAACATAAAGTTGAAGGAAGTTTGTAATATTAGACACTGTTCTATTCAGCTTTCGAATAAACCAAGAAGGAGTTTTAGTATTCGATAATACATTTCGCTTTATAACTGGCATGTAATTGAATATAATTTGTTATTGTTTGGGTAATCACTTCGACTCCGGAAGTAATAAACACACTGTAGTTGAAGGGAAGTTGTGTTTTGCTATGCGTTTTGCTGCAAAGAAACTTGAGACTGCCAAGGAGAGCTTTGGCTGATGAAGCGAGCAACAAAACGAAAAACAAGAAGATTTTAGCCCATGCAGACGAATGCCGAGTTGCCATTGAAACAAATAAAACAAGACGTCATGTAATGTCGGCGCCAGCTGTCTGGTCGTAATTTTGCACCACTAAACAATAAGACTGAAGTGCAACAGAGTTCTCCCAAGGCAGAAGTAGGAAAGGGGACGTGCAGGTTGTTATAGTTTATAGCGTCATAACGTGTTAGCACCATAACCTACTGCAAAAGTCTATAATTCTACAATTAACGTCTGTCATTGAAATTAGACTTCCATTTCTAGATTCCGAAAACTACTGAAATATATTTCCTTACTATTCTGTTTATTTTAAATTCTGCGAGTAGGAAATGTTTCTCAAGTTGTGTTGTAACGTTTCTTATGTGTTTAGTTACGTTTGAATACATCTCTACGCGCACAACGGAGTTATACTGACAATCACAATATTTACGTTATTGCATTTCTGTGTGCAAAATTTGCTACAGGAAGTGGACCAGCTTTAACTTTCTTTCATATCATATGAGCTAACAGTATGTAAACACTATGAAGATAATTAAAACAAAGGGGAACTCCAAGCAGATAAAATTAATTATGAAAACTATTAAAATTACCGATAATACAAAGAGACAAAGGAAGAGAAGGTTATACGTAATGACGAAGGAAGAGAAGATGAAGGCTACGAAGGAAGAGAGGATGAAGGAAGAGAATATGAAGGTGGCGAAGGAAGAAGAGATGGTGATGACTGAAGAGGAGATGAAGGTGACGAAGGAAGAGAGGATGAAGGCGACGAAGGAAGACGAGATTAAGGTGGCGAACGAAGAGAAGATGAAGGCGACGAAGGAAGAGGAGATGAAGATGGCGAAGAAATAAAAGTTGAAGGTGGTGAAGAAAGAGAAGATTAGGGTGGCGTAGGAAGAGAAGATGAAGGTGGCGCAGGAACAGAACATGAAGATCCCGAAGGAACAGAACATGAAGATGGCGAAGGAATAGAACATGAAGGTGGCGAAGGGACAGAACATGAAGGTGGCGAAGAAATAGAACATGAAGGTGGCGAAGGAACAGAACATGAAGGTGGCGAAGGAACAGATAATGAAGGTGACGAAGGAACAGAACATGAAGGTGACAAAGGAACAGAACATGAAGGTGGCGCAGGAACTGAGCATGAAGGTGGCGAAGGAACAGAACATGAAGGTGGCGAAGGAACAGAACATGAAGGTGGAAAAAGGAACAGAACATGAAGGTGGCGAAGGAACAGAACATGAAGGTGGCGAAGGAACAGAACATGAAGGTGGCGAAGGAACAGAACATGAAGGTGGCGAAGGAACAGAACATGAAGGTGGCGAAGGAACAGAACATGAAAGTGGCGAAGGAACAGAACATGAAGGTGGCGAAGGAACAGAACATGAAGGTGGCGCAGGAACAGAACATGAAGGTGGCGAAGGAATAGAACATGAAGGTGGCGCAGGAACAGAAAATGAAGGTGACGAAGGAACAGAACATGAAGGTGGCGCAGGAACTGAACATGAAGGTGGCGAAGGAACAGAACATGAAGGTGGCGAAGGAACAGAATATGAAGGTGGCGCAGGAACAGAACATGAAGGTGGCGAAGGAACAGAACATGAAGGTGGCGAAGGAACAGAACATGAAGGTGGCGCAGGAACAGAACATGAAGGTGGCGCAGGAACAGAACATGAAGATGGCGAAGGAACAGAACATGAAGGTGGCGAAGGAACAGAACATGAAGGTGGCGCAGGAACAGAACATGAAGGTGGCGAAGTAACAGAACATGAAGGTGGCGAAGGAACAGAACATGAAGGTGGCGAAGGAACAGAACATGAAGGTGGCGAAGGAACAGAACATGAAGGTGGCGAAGGAACAGAACATGAAGGTGGCGAAGGAACAGAACATGAAGGTGACAAAGGAACAGAACATGAAGGTGGCGCAGGAACTGAACATGAAGGTGGCGAAGGAACAGAACATGAAGATGGCGAAGGAACAGAACATGAAGGTAGCGCAGGAACAGAACATGAAGGTGGCGAAGGAACAGAACATGAAGGTGGCGAAGGAACAGAACATGAAGGTGACAAAGGAACAGAACATGAAGGTGGCGCAGGAACAGAACATGAAGATCCCGAAGGAACAGAACATGAAGATCCCGAAGGAACAGAACATGAAGGTGGCGAAGGAACAGAACATGAAGGTGGCGAAGGAACAGAACATGAAGGTGACGCAGGAACAGAACATGAAGATCCCGAAGGAACAGAACATGAAGGTGGCGAAGGAACAGAACATGATGGTGGCGAAGGAACAGAACATGAAGGTGGCGAAGGAACAGAACATGAAGGTGGCGCAGGAACAGAACATGATGGTGGCGAAGGAACAGAACATGAAGGTGGCGAAGGAACAGAACATGAAGGTGGCGCAGGAACATAACATGAAGATCCCGAAGGAACAGAACATGAAGGTGGCGAAGGAACAGAACATGAAGGTGGCGAAGGAACAGAACATGATGGTGGCGAAGGAACAGAACATGAAGGTGGCGAAGGAACAGAACATGAAGGTGGCGAAGGAACAGAACATGAAGGTGGCGCAGGAACAGAACATGATGGTGGCGAAGGAACAGAACATGAAGGTGGCGAAGGAACAGAACATGAAGGTGGCGAAGGAACAGAACATGAAGGTGGCGCAGGAACAGAACATGATGGTGGCGAAGGAACAGAACGTGAATGTGGCGAAGGAACAGAACATGATGGTGGCGAAGGAACAGAACATGAAGGTGGCGAAGGAACAGAACATGAAGGTGGCGAAGGAACAGAACATGAAGGTGGCGCAGGAACAGAACATGAAGGTGGCGAAGGAACAGAACATGAAGGTGACAAAGGAACAGAACATGAAGGTGGCGCAGGAACTGAACATGAAGGTGGCGAAGGAACAGAACATGAAGATGGCGAAGGAACAGAACATGAAGATGGCGAAGGAACAGAACATGAAGGTAGCGCAGGAACAGAACATGAAGGTGGGGAAGGAACAGAACATGAAGGTGGCGAAGGAACAGAACATGAAGGTGGCGAAGGAACAGAACATGAAGGTGGCGAAGGAAGAGAAGAGAAATATTTTTAAAATTGTATGCACAATGATATTATTTTATTGCAACCTGAAGATGCCTTAGGAAATGGGAAAACGTTTGTTAAATGAACTTTATAAAACATAAGATAAGTTATTAGACTGAACGTTTTTGTCAATAGACACGTTAGTGCAAAATAAAGATTGTATGTACGTAATATTTTATGTCTTGCTCTTTGACAGAACTCGCATATCCAAGACGAATTTACTTCTGCTCCATAACTGTAATTTATTGGAATTATGAAATGTGTAACACAGAACTGAAGTTGCGGTTGCAGAGCGGAAGAAGTGCAGACTCAAAGATGCCGCCAGCCAGATGTATCTGGGTCAAGAATTGGTTGCTACGGGGCTTTAAAATAGTCTCTTCAATCAGCATCATAATTTCCCTCTTACTATTTATTATCTAAACTCCAATAAAAGAGTAGCCGGCGACTACTGGCTGGTCTTTTTCTTGAAGAGCCTCGCTCAGATAAATCCACAGATATTAACCCAGAGACTTTGTTGTTGCTGATGATGGCGGTTTGCTTGTTCTGAGCTGGGCGCAGACTAATTGTACCGGAACTTGATGTCAAGAAGAGAGTCCGCCGGCGTAAATTAGAACAGCCCTCCTACGATGTTTACATTAGGAGCAGTGGTGAAGTAACGGAAGGATAACTTAATTTCTGTAATAATTAGAACAGCATTTCTTGGACGGTTTAACACGCTCAGTTGCCCGCATTGTCTGTGTCTACTGTACAGAACGCAAGAGACAAACGCGATTTTCACAGACCAAATAATTGTAACTATGCTAATTTGGCAATGTTGCAAGTTTCGTAGCGTTTGAATTGTCTCTATATTGTGTACTACGGCTAATGCAAAATCTTAAGTCAAGAATCGTTGTATAGATCCTAAGCAGGGTAAAGGTTGGTAATATTATGATATGAGTAATATTGTGCTAGTTCTTTTTGAGAATTTATTATAATTTTACTGAGCGAGAGAAAGATCGATTCTTTGCGTCAACGTATTAAGGGAATGTTCGATGACAAGTTTCTGCACAAAACTGGTCCTTCTCTCGCTCAGTAAAATTGTAATAAATTCTCACAACGAACTATCACAGTATTACTCGTATCACAATATTACCAACCTTCACCCTATATTTGATAAAACTACTGCAACGTTTCCTCTAGAAGTGAAAAATAAACTAAGTAATTTCTAAAGAATTTTTAAGGGGACCTGGTCCTGAAATATGACTGAAATTAAACAAAAATTAATTTTTTAAAATTCCATAAAAGAATTAATTATTTTACCAGAAAAACATAACATTTCAGCATTGTTGGTCTTTTTATGTCCCTCAGCAGCCATATTTAACTGTAGTACCGTTATTTCCCATATCTATGGTCCTGGAACACAACTATGGTCCATTCAAATTTTGTTCTCCATAATGTAGTATACCTCGTTTATTGTATGTTTGTTGTATTGTAGTTTGAAGTCAAGTCACTGCAGCTATCTACGAACGGTCTATGTTACTTCTACAATGTTCTTTGAATAGTTGTATCGTGGACCATAGTTATGTTCTAGGATCATAGTTATGGGAAATGACTGTACGCTAAAATTTAAATACCTGCGTCATACTGGCATACCCACAGCTGGCATTCTTTTTTCAACATTTTCCAGTATAAAAAATGATCTGATGTTCACAAATTTTGTTTGATTTAAACAGAATTTTTACTGTATGTCAGGATTGAACCGCAAGAAAAAAATACTATTTTTTTTTATATCTTAAGATTTACATTTTTTTAAATATTGAAATGTGGAAAAAAATTGACACCTAAAATGAGTAAATTATAAATTTTTTTTGTCTGAGATGTTCTCTATAAAACGAGTTCTTTACACATATTAGTAAAGGAACTTCTATAATAATTTTAATTTTCATAACCAAAATTTGTAGCTGTTGGAGCATTTTTAATCCGCTACTGTTACAAATTACTAAAATTTCAATAACGTGGGTAATAATTATGCGAGGAAGCTGAAATTTGGTAATTAATGTAAGTATAATACTGCCTGGTAACATTGTCAGAAAGTTAGATTAAAATTTGTACGATTTTCATATTTCAGAACTGAGTTCCCTTAAACACTCGATAAAGTACTCATATCTACACGAAACATTTAAATATAGAATACAGTTTTATAGAACACAAGTAGTACACAGTGGAAATATGGATTAGAAAATTGGATGGGCATGGAATGGATATGATAAAAGGAAACATAGAAACCGGTATAATGAATTATTTTAAAACCAGTGGCTAAATTTGAATGGATGGATGGATGGATGGATGGATGGATGGATGGATGGATGGATGGATGGATGGATGGAGAGAATGGATAGAGATGGATGGGTGGAAATGGTTGGATAGATATGGGTTGATGGATGGAAATGGTTGGAAAGAATAGATATAGATGAATGGATGGAAATGGTTGGAGAGAATGGATAGAGATGTATAGATGGAATTGGTTGGAGAGACTATATAGATATGGGTTGATGGATGGAAATGGTTGGAAAGAATAAATATAGATGAATAGATGGAAATGGTTGGAGAGAATGGATAGAGGTGGATGGATGCAGAAAATTGGATGTATGTTTGGTGTATGGATATGGACTGTATAATTCTCGTGTCAGTAATTTCGTAGATAATTTACTGAACATGAACGAACTCCGACCAAAACTTTACAAGAAGTCGCTATACAAGATACTGTCTAGACAGCAGGGTTTAAGCTAGAAAATAAATAATTGTCGCAAAAGTTCATAAATGTAACATTATATTTGCCCAAATTGCGTAAAGCTTGTGCAATTTTCTAAATCATTGTAAAGAAAGATATAATTAATAACGTTTGCAGATACAAAAAATTATGTAATTTGCTTCTTGGAGTTTTATTACTTTCAGCTCATCTTACCGTACCTATTCCAAGTATGCGTAAGTAAATCATTAGATTTATGTTTAGAATCAGTCACTGATGAATTTAAATAACACTAAAATACGTTTATTTTTACGAGCATTCAAAACATTTGAAGCACTTGGGAAATCAAATTCTTTACGAGTAGACCCTTCAAGATTTATTGTTAGCAGAGTGATAACTCTTCTTACTGAAAGCGGATTCTAATTTCAGTTTTACATGATTCGTGAAACTAAATCCTCGTTCACAAATTACAGTGTGCAATCGAATTTTGAAGCATATTTGTATAACTAAATGAATTTGAGAAAACTACTCACTTAACATATTTGAATTGCACAAACTGTTTGAAATCCATCCTTGAACATTGTCCATTCTATCAGCATTTTATTTAAATCTATTGTAGATTCTCCAGAACTAATTAGTTCATGCATATCTCTAATTTCATTTTCCCCATAATCATTGTCGTTTCTGAAGTTTTCTCAAGTCTATTGCGGTTGTCGCATTTTCGCTCATTTTACATTGCAAATTTATCGCAGTTTTAAAAGTCGAGTTGCAAAATGGGGTAAATGTGTTTGTGGCTTTAACTCTACTAGAATAATTCCTCAAGGTTCAATATTAGGTCCCCTATTTTTTCTAGTGTTCATAAATGATCTTGCCCCCCCCCAATAAAATATGTAGTTTATCTCATATTATTAGCAGATGACACAAGTATAGTAATTACAGCCAATAACTCCAACACATTCCAATCTTCAACAGAAGAAATTGACTTCAAAATATGTGGCGGGTTCTCAGTCAATAAATTGGTATTAAATTGTAACAAAACTAACATAATTCATTTAAATCCTGTCCAAATTCAACATCGCAAATTTCAAGCGCAACAATTAACAATAAATCCCTATTAGAAACAACAACAACCAATTTTCTTGGCTTAAAAATCGATAATGTGTTAAATTGGAAAAATCATATTAAAGAAATTACCCCCAAACTAAATTCAGCTTGTTTTGTTATTAGATCTATGCAAGAGATAGTAAATATCAATACTTAAAAACAATATACCTTGCATACTTCCACTCGGTAATGAGTTTTGGAATAATATTCTGGGGAAATTCCACAGATAGTAACAGTATATTTCTATTACAAAAAAGAGTAATTAGAATAATAGTAGGTGCCAAATCTAGGGAATCGTATGGGACTATTTTCAAAAAAACTACAAATAATGCCCATGGCTTGTCAGTATATCTTTTCATTAATAATCTTCCTCGTATGTAATCGTGAAAACTTTGTAACTAGTTCAACAGTTCATAGTATAAATACACGTCAAAAAATGACTTTTATACTCCATCGGCAAGTCTATCGTGCTATCAAAAAGGAGTGCGTTATATGGCAGTAAAATTTTTTAATAGCCTCCCTATCGATATAAAAAATGAAACTTAAAACATAAAATTATTTAGGGCCAAATTAAAGAAGTACCTAATTTCTCACGCTTTCTATTCTGTAGGTGAATTCATGACATTCAATAACACTTCATGAAATTGATACTAAAACTTTGTGTTGTACTAGTAGACTACATTGTAAATCTCGTCTGTATATATTTCATCTAGACTGTGACTATAAATTAAGACTTTATAATAGTATTAAGTTTTTTGACTTGTTCCATATTCTAGCTGTAAAGCAATATATGAATACCATGGAATGTTAATAAATACAATACAATACAATACAATATAATACAATACGCGGAATGACGATAATAACTTTTTGGTATCAAAATGCTTACAACGCGTATTTCTGCGAAAAATTCAAAGTCAAATGTTTGAAGCATTAACCATACTTTCTATTTCGTATAACGAGGAGATGAAACATAATTTGTAATTTCCTGGTTCCTTTGAGAAAAGTCTCAGAACAAGTACAAATTTAATAAAGGAACACAGACCTGTCCCAATGAGAGGGAAATAAATGTATATTCCATTGCCTAGATTTTCAACTAAAAACCTCTATCGTTTCAACCACAGCAGAGAAACTTTTCTTTCCTTATTTTGCTGCAAAATAAACATTTAATCAAGTGAATACGTGACCTTATGGGGAAAACCGAAGTCTTCACGATACACGGCACACATCCTCCACGATTAATGTTTTAAAACTGCTGACCTGCCCTATTTGTGTAGGCTTTGTGCTAGGTACCTCGGTCAGAGGATTCCAGTATCTGCCGCGACTGAATCATCTCGTGCCATTATGCAACGTGTGTACACAGAACTGTTTGAATGTAATGATGTGTGCAATTCGAATATAGCCCACTCGGCCCGTGGGACGCTGCTCCACGATGAGTGAGTGAAGATATAAAATTAGCACATTGTACTTCTCGAAGCATTTCACGACGATGGCTCACGTTGGTTTAGGAATTAGATACGCTTAGCAGGGACGTCTGTCCTGCCTACATCTGCAATAGATTTGCGAAGTAAACCAGACAAGCGTCATGAATACCATAGAAACATTGCATAGCATAACAGGAAAACACTTGCTAATTTTTATAGTAGTTTCAGAAAAGTATTTTGTCTTCTTCTTCTTCTTCTTCCACGAAATGTATGTTTCTGCTGCAAGATCTTCTATTCGAGGACAGAATATTAGTTCACTGTTCAATTTTGTAAACATAATAATAACAACGTAGTTACTTACTTACTGGCTTTTAAGGAACCCGGAGGTTCATTGCCGCCCTCACATAAGCCCGCCATTGGTCCCTATTCTGAGCAAGATTAATTCAGTCTCTGTCATCATGTCCCACCTCCCTCAAATCCATTTTAATATGTTCTTCCCATCTACGTCTCGGCCTCCCCAAAGGTCTTTTTTCCCTCCGGTCTCCCAACTAACACTCTATATGCATTTCTGGATTCGTCCATACGTGCTACATGCCCTGCCCATCTCAAACGTCTGGATTAATAACAACGTAGTTATTCTTAATAATAATAATAATAATAATAATAATAATAATAATAATAATAATAATAATAATAATAATAATAATTTGGTTAAACTAAATGACCATTTTTGTAGGTATCACCTCTCAGTTATCGATATGCTGTTAAATAAGCAAACTAATATTAATTTTTTTAAATGTTTCAAATTAATGAAAACGTGTAGTTGCTTTATGTTCCACGGTGTAGGCTAATTATATGGAATAATTCTGTAAGCAATTATCTTTTTGTTACAGTACAATTTTATTTATCACCGTTAATTGCAACTTTCTACAGGGTGTCCCAAAAGTCTTCAAACTAGAAATGACACATAGTGTGCTCAATGTAGCCAACCCGCTCCCCAGGCCTCACACACCATGATTTTTACCTCTGAGTTCACCTTAAGGGGTTAGGTACAGTTTACAGAAGTAAAATGTTTGGAAATATTCAACAATTTTTTCCTCCATTACTGTATCTTGTACAAAAATGAAAATTGGTATGTGTAAAACACTGTCCTTCTGCTATATGAAAAAGATATTTTTACAATTAAAAAAATTATTTATATATATTTTTTTTCAAAATTCAAAACGGTGGCAGTTCACTGTGCAGTGATGAAACGCATGTTTGTAGTATAATGCTCTTTGAACTGCATTCCTTAATAAATAATATACTTTTTTATTTTGTTTTAGAAGAAAATACTGATATTTGACCATGCTTTTAAATGAATTTATTTTTTATCAGACAATCTAACAAAGTTAGAGAAGTGATCTTGCATCATATTGTAGATATGACATGCATAAATACACATAAAAAAATTCATCACAGAATGTTGGATAGTTTTTGAGTTATGTGGGAAAATCTTCATCATTACACAGTAAAATGAATTTAAAAAATGAAAATATTTTTTTTAAATCGTAAAAATATTTTTTTTTTTCATATAGTAGGGCAGTGTTTTACACATACTAATTTTCATTATTGTACAAGATACAGTAATAGAGAAAAAAAAAAGTTTAATATTTTCAAAATTTTACTGCTGTAAGCTGTATCTAACCACATAAGTTGCAAGTCTACCAGGAGAAAATCCGGAACTTGCAACATCATAAAAGTATCGGAAGAAAAGAAGAAATGTCACAAAAAATCATTATCGAGAAAAACAAGTTTTAATACCTGAACATTCCTGGTTTTTAATCAGTGTACCAAATGTCCAACGTTACCTTACACGAACATTTCCACTTTTAATTTTTTTTTCTGTGATTGGACATTTCTGTAGTCTCAGTTGCCACCTATAGAATGCGCTGCATACCATAAAATCACTAAAAATTGACATTTCCTGATTTCCCCCAACACACTTCATCTGCAAGCCCTTATCGTCGAATCACGACGGACATGTTGCAGCTTTTGCATCGGAACAAGTCGGAATACATTCACCGACCTGTGCCTGACTCTCGAAAGCCGTTATATTGAGTACATTATGTGACATTTCTGTTTTGAACTGATATTCCCTATGTACGGAGACCTTTGGGACACTCTGTATTTATAGATCTATAAGAGTTCTGTGTACTATAACGTAGTTTTTCTACATTTCTATGTAGTCAGTCTTCGCTGCTCTGTACGTGTCAAAGTCTAATCCGTCTTGAATATTGTACTTAATTGACTAATGTCTGTAAATTCATACCCTGACGTTATGATGCATGTTACATATGCAAAACCCAGAACTTTGTGCGTTTTCAGTGTCCAGAATTTTCTATGTAAATTACTCACAGTTGGAAAATAGTTCTGGATTTTGTTCAACGGTGCTAATGTCACCGGAAAGTGAATCACAAGTAATAGCCCACGTGTTTACTTCAGTTCCATTAAGAGAAGTGTTGAGTCAGACCATCGTCGAGTCGGTACTGTCAAAATCCGGGAGAGAAGAAATAATAATAATCTGTGGCGCTACAGCCCGTGAAGGGCCTAGACCGACCAGCCGGCTGCTGGTCTCACGCCCACATGCCGAAGCAGAGGTGGACGATCATCCAACCAGAATAGAGGTATCGTGTGGTTAGCACGATGATCCCCCCAGCCGTTATAGCTGGTATTCGCAACCGGATTTCGCTACCTATCGTAGCTCCTCAAGTGCATCACGATGCTGGGTGGGCACCGTTCCCATACACTGGCCGAAATTTCATGAGAAAATTTCTTCCCCCATGAGGACTGAGAAGAAATGACTATAACGATCTATTAGCATCTAGACTTAACTGTATCAACTGATGATTTTTCATTGAATGGACCGGAGCTCGATCCCAAAAAAGATGTGTGACATATATAAAATAATTATCGCTTCGACTTTCCTCTATTCATTTTATTTTGAGTGTTGCGAGAGGATTTGTATGTTTGGACAAACGTGTGATTTCTGTTTCACTTTGTATTAGAACGTGTTAAAGTTTAGTAAGGCATCAATAAATCTTCGGTGTAGAAAACGTTCAATATCGAAATGGAAAACGAAAGATGAAAATAAATGTTTCTCTATTGGTGGTGAAGTGGTGTGTTGCCATGTGTGTGGAATAGAGAGCGGCTTATAACCGGTTTCCATTCGACGGGTCAGAGAGCATCCGACTGAATGTTCGAATTTCAACCTATTGCCCCTGATGTTTTGCAAGCTACACAGAACACTGACATTTTCTGAGTACACATACGAAGTAACTATTGAAGGAAATTTACTATGTGTAATTAAAAAAAATGTATTTGCTTAATATAGCCCTACAATTGATTACATACTTCATTACACTTATCTTCATAACATATATAGATGAACAAATGGACACCGGTAACAGCAAAGCAAATAAGTGTAATGTATAATATGAAAGCTGTTGTATAAATAAATTCAAGAATAGAATAAATTACAATTACTTACTAAATAGAAGAGAAAATAAGTACATACATTCTAGTGCAACGTTTACACTTTAAACTCAAAATGCATACCTCTAAAAACAGTAGTTGTTAATGCCTTTTAATTGTTATAAGCAGATGCATTATTTCAGTAGTAATCATTTTTAAGAAGATGTTTTGCTCTTGTCGATACCAACTGTAATACCTGAACGAATGAATGAATGAATCAATCAGTCAATAAATGAATCAATGAACCAATCAGTGAATCACTGAATCAGTCAATGAATCAATCAATGAATTCATGGATGAATGAATTAATGAGTCGATGGATGGATGGATGATTGATTGTAGTAAGAGAAGAAGAATTATCAATTAAATAGTAGGCCTACTGTGACCACTATTTTATGTTATAACTTTACTATTGGTTATAAAATATGTATTTTGATGCCAACTATAACCCTAATATACCTCAAGGTGAAATAGGGTTTATTAAATTGGATAAAAAGAATAGTAGGCCTACACGATGACAACCGCGTCCTTGCAAGGACTCTTGTAACTCCTGCATGGCTCAATGTGGTCTGTCTTTGCCATCGACCCATAATGAGTGAGAAACAACTGGAATATTCGTTAAACCGAACCTGAGACACTCTGCGAGACGGAAGAGCTTTGCATACTGACTACAGCGTCAGGCGTTCAATAGCAATATATAATTTCTATTTTTCGTAACCGATTGTGAACGACTCTAGTGTGGAACACAAAAAAGATTTTAAACTGAGAATATAAAGTTCTTGCAATTATTCTTCTTCGATTTTTTTTTTCAGTCACAGAACTATGTCCTCTATTCTGGTATCGGTTTGTATGTTTAGCGGTTTATTTGATCGATTTTCGTTTTTCGCGTATTTTACTCTTAGATGCAAATTATGTTATTACTATTAGTATTGTTATATATCATTGCAATATCGTCATTATTACATTATTTATATTGTAAAATATTTTATATTTTGTCAGTAAAACAGCAACTCAAATACTTCGTCTGAGCAGTAATTTTTAATACATATGATTTAGTACATATTTCAGCAGTTTCAAGTGCTTAAATGAATTAATATTTTCTTATTTTTAGCGCATGGACTTCCGTATTCTATTGTTGCGAACGGAAGAATACGGAAAGTCGTCAAAAATAGTTCAAAATTCACTAGATTCTTTATCGTCGATAGAGAAAATGTTACTCTTGTCGCTAGATGTTTCTGAAAAAGTCGCAATGTACAATTTAAAATAAATTATCGCCGAAAAACAGGTAAAAGTCATAAGTAGACTTCCTGGAATTTCCATGAGAATCGTAAGGTTTACTACGCACGCGGTATAGACTGTATGAGAAGGGGGCGTGCAAAGGATCAAGTATATCTCTGATGTAAGCACTGAGCAGTATACTGCTGTTACAATAAAACCTGTATCCTGCATTCAAGAAATATAATGAATGATCTTTGAAATAGGAAATGTCTAAACATGTAAATACACAATTATTTTATAGTGAGATATATTAACTCTTAAAATTTAATGTAATATACTCACATCATCCTTGAATATGTGCATTGCAGTGAAGAGTTACGTACATTTTGAGCGGCTGCAAAGTGAACCTCCTACGATATTGGGAAAATGTACATTCGACATCACACGATATAATAGGTGCATATTTGAAGAACGGAAAGTCACTACTTTTTAGTACATCAACTTCAGACGTCTTATCGTGACCTGATAGTACATAATTTATAATACGAAATTGTGAATAGGCAGAATTTTTAGCAATAATATTTCTCAACTTACATTTCACTTTTTCTGAAATTAATGAATTGTTATTTTTGATAACGTTTTGTGATACTTTATCCACTATATTAAGGGCTTCTGAGAGTTGTAGTTTAGACGATTCTAACAGGGTGATGCTTTTGGATATGATTTTAAAATTAGAATCAATGAACAGAATATCTTCCAATAGCTGTTCAGAAGGCAATGATTTTACAGCTGCAACAGCGGAACTGTCTGTGCTATCCAATGCATCAGTCACCTCCATTATTTTGCCGTAATGTTCTGCATAATAATTAACAGCATCCAACCACGTTTCTCAGCGGATCAAGATTGGCTGCGGGGGTAAGGGTATTCCAGGGGCAATTGTTTGGAACAGCAACACTCTTATTGTAGTATGTTTGATTGAATTCTTGTCTACACTGAACACATGTTAAGCTTTGACTATTCCAACCACAGTAATGCAAAAACAAGTGCTTACATAGGTATACATTAGCTGTAGCTGCTCTATTTGGACCGGTCACAACTCTTAACATGAACTGCTTATACTACGAGACCGGGCGGTCGCTCACCTCCTCTATACTACCGTACATCGGCAACCTTATTGCATGCTGCGTGTGGCAATTCAACGAAGTCTAGTCATAAGATTTAGCGACAAAGTTTCTAAATTGGTAACATTGTCGCAGCCTGCTGATGATCGAACTCTCGAACTCTTGTGATTCGTAGTCTTTTAGCTTGTAACTGTACAAGGATGGGTGAGGGCCGATTTCCATAGCAAATAGTTTAGGAAACTAGGAGGACCCAGGAAAAGCCTGTGAGAAGGAATCCACAAAAGTAATAAAGGAAAGCAGATAAGGGCAGCGGAGATGGGAATCGGAAGGCGTTTAACGTTTGAAATATGGAGATGCAAAAGCGTCTGATAAGAGTCGATAAGTTCAATGGAACCATAAGGAAGTTTAGTGAAACAATAAGGAGGCTGTAGAAACTTCCGCATCCCTTCCGATAAATCATTGCTACAACGCCGGCTTATCGTTCCGTGAAATCGAGTTCGAACCCAGTCGTTGACAAAGGTGATGCTTGTGTGGACAGGTCGGAGAACGAGGGTTTTCCTCGTGGTTCTTAGGTTTATCTCCACATTACAGATTCCATCTATTTCACCTCACATTTCTCCTCATTCTACATTACTTAATGTCATAAAATTGCGGCCATAGTGTGATGTGCCATCTTGAATAGTACTTACCTTTTCTTCTACTTTTACGGTCTTACTAATAAAAACTCTATATACAGACGTTTAACTGTCTTATACTTATACAATGAGTAGCTCGTTTATAAGCCGTGTGTAAATTCGTTACTAATAATCACTACATACACAGCTACGTCATAGTTTCGTCATTACTTCGTTACGAAAGGTAATAGAATATCTGAGGTTCTCTATTGCATCCGGCAGAGCGCTCTAGTGTGGCGTGTTAAATATCGATAGTACAACTGGCTCTAATCGATTACCACACTACATTTTGGTCAAAGAGTACAAGCTACAGCAATATTATTCTAATTAAGAAAGAAGTGCGCACAAACGTGCAATTTAGTTTGGTATGAGTTACTTCTCTTTACTATATTCCACCAGTGACTTCGTTCTATTCACACATTTACTAAAATGACATTTTGGACACACTTCATTGCACAGTTTGCACACGCATTCGGGGGAAGGTTCGTGGTACTCTGATCTTCTGCACAGTTTGTGGTGAAAACCGTGAACTGCTAACCTTGTTATGGCGCTTCGTAACTTGTTGTTCGGCCCTGTCCAGTTACGAAGCGCCATAACAAGGCTAGCAGTTCACGGTTTTCACCACAAACTGTGCAGAAGATCAGAGTACCACGAACCTTCCCCCGAATGCGTGTGCAAACTGTGCAATTCTATGATCTTTGGTTTGTTCTTCTGTGGTTACAAGGTAACCATCATCATAAAATGAAAGTCGATACGAACAGCTGTTAGAGGGGCGGCCATTTTTTCCCTATATATAAACGCTTAAACAAGGGGTTTCGTGTATATAACTACTGCAAAGCAATTCCCATTGTATAGTTACAGCTTGTTTATACGTCCATAGCTTATTCACGGGTTATTAGTAACGTTTTCTGTCTCAACTCTGCATAAGTCTCGTATAAAAACTATACACGGTTTATTAGTAAGACTGTTAATCATTAAATAACCGGTTAAAAATTAAATATTCTTGAGAAAAAGGGCTTCGTTTTGTTTCAGGTTTCAGTGACAATTTATATCCAGAAAGAAGAGATCGCTTGATTTTGACATAGGAATATAATTTCTATAACAATATGAAAATATAATGGCATGACTCGTTAATACAGAGGGAGGGATCAAAGACATCCCCTGTGGTTCCTCATGCGCTTTTCCCTGCCTGAGTTACGTTGCTCATCAAACGGAACGTGATATTGGAAAACGGACTCACTGAGCTTTCCCCTCTCGCTTTGACGAATGCTTTCGGCTACAACAGATAGCAATCATTATACAGAGTGTCCCCGAAATTCTATACCCGAACGTAGAGGGTTAGCAGTGAGAGATAGCATGAAACATGAAGCTGTTTTTTTTTTTTTTTTTTTTTTTTTTGTAAATAAAATCACGATGAAATTTTCATATCAAACTGCAAATTTTGCAGACCTTTCTGTAGGCTGCTTCCAGCACCTCTGCACCCTTTAAGTGATATCCAAACCACGTTTGGATATAGGTTCATCAATTACATTTACTTTCCTTTGCCTCTTCCGCAACCAAATTTTATACAATTTTACCAGGTTCCAGCCCTTAAAATAATTAAATTGGTGTTAACTTGTATAATGAACTATCCTCAGATCAAAAATTGCATTTTTGAAATTTTTGTATGTCTGCCTGCATGTTTGTTTGTTTCATTCGACAATGGCTGAACATATTTCTATGAAAACTGGTGTGTAAAATAAGTTAGGTCCCACTTAAATTAAGGACTATATGACATTCAAAATACTTTGTTTAGGTGGGAGATTATAAGATGGTCTGAAGTAAAATCGAAATAGTTCTAATTATTATTGATTTCAGGATAATGTTACATATGCTTTTTATGTCAGTGCCGCCTCAATCAGACTAATTTACATAGTATATTAATAATAAAACTGTAACCCAAATTTTTCTGGTAATTTTCGTTTTTGAAAAAAATTATAATTATTGGTGTTAATAGGGCTATGTATAATGAACTATTCTGAGACAAAAAATCGCATTTTTTAAATGTTTGTTTGTCTGGCTGTCTGTCTGCATGTATGTTTGTAACCTTTTCACTCGATAATGGCTGAACAGATTTACATGAAAATTGGTTGCAAACTAAGTCAGGTCCCACTAAATACAAGTTTGAAAATAATTCAGGAATAAACGACTTAAAACTTACAGTAAGCTAATTATTCACTATGTAATACTCTAGATCATATATGTAACAGATAACTCATCGCTATGTTAAAATCGGCAGCACTTTGAAGAGAACAACCGCCAGGATCGCCACCCGTCCGCCGTAAACGAACACGAGATGGCAGTACAGTTGCTAATGCAATTCAAATGGGAATTATGACGTGACTCCTTATGTAACAACTAGATGGCAGCGTAGTAAACCTGACAAAAGTTGTTAACGTCAAAGCCTATAAGGCCGACCTATCTGTGGTAATACCAAAGCTGTATTTGAAAACATAGTAGATCAATTATATTTACTTATAACAAGACAGTGCAGTGAAGCGCAAGGGTATAGCTAGTATTAAAATATAGTAATCATCTTCAATATTTTCCTCGTGGATTGGGCTGTTTGGCCTCCTACGTTATAATTTTTATGATGAATTCGAACAAACACTGGACATGTACCACTAGTTGGATTCGTCGGCATGTGGTCAGCATCGTGTAAGGTCACCACCTACGTAAGGCAGCACTTTGAAAGACAAAACTTACTACGACCACTCAGTCCCTATCTTCTCTTTCCTATTGAGAATCGATCTCGGGCATGTTGGATTTATATCAGGAAACGCTACCACTTGTTCCACAACGAAGAACTATGTTGATAATATAGTACTTTAGTGAATATGATTATAATACCATAACTCTCACGCGTAATGAATTAAATTTATAGAAAAGCTACATTATTTTGTTCAATTTATCATGCTTACAGAAACATGTTAATACTTTATTAGGACTTTGTCTGATTTTAGAAGTAGAGTAATATAAATAAATGTTCGTATTTATAAAAAAAGCCGCTTGCAATATCATTCTTATGTCATCATAAACAATTCAGATAGTACACTCAGTCCTAAATAGTGATCTTGTGCTCTATTTAAACGAAACTTAATTAAACACAAACACATCGGTAGCGTGGCCGAGCGGTCTAAGGCGCTGGTTTAAGGCACCAGTCTCTTCGGAGGCGTGGGTTCGAATCCCATCGCTGCCATAGTTTTTAATAATTATTTATCACAGTATTCAAGCTTGTGTTATGCTTTGTGTTCTTAAAATCACAAGGAGTTCAGTGTTACTTGTTTCATCTGGAAACAAGACAAGCATTTTCCAACATTCCGTTGTACTAGTAAACATGAAATATATATTAAATCTTGATCTAAATGAGGGGTTGGAAAGCAATGGTGGATTGTTAATGTTTAGATGAGGGGTTTGGACTTTTTCCATTGCTGGTTGTCACAATAAAAAAATTAAGACAACGTTTCGAAGGGTGGTTCTCCCTTCGTCTTCAGGTGGAAGGAAGGAGAGAAGAGAAAAAACCTATTGTTGGGATCGTTACGTACAGCATCAGTCATACAGAATAGCTGTACGTAACGATCCCAACAATAGGTTTTTTCTCTTCTCTCCTTCCTTCCACCTGAAGACGAAGGGAGAACCACCCTTCGAAACGTTGTGTCTTAATATTTTGATTGTGACAACCAGCAATGGAAAAAGTCCAAACCCCTCACCTAAACATATATTACATGCCTAACTCAACTTTGAGCAATAGAACATATGGCTTAAAAAGTCTTGAAATGTTATGTGAACGAGAAAATGAACATAGACTATAAAAAGTATCTTCAACGTGCGTTCCTTCACTGGAGATCGAATATGAATCTATAGACAAAGGGATTAACATCATGAATGACTACTTACTATATCGGAATATAACCTTTAATAATCAGCAAAATTGCATCATTCTATCTGATCGCCGAAAAGAGGACCGGAGCCCAATTAAATAAAAATATCTTTCTGAAGTCGTAAAGAGAAACTGATACTCATCAGATTAACTGTATAAAAATACGTTCTGAAATCATGAAGATCTCATCTCATTGTCCCAAAGAAAAGTCTAAAGTCCGATGAATTATCCATAATACAGTGGATTGACACTTCAATTTGACCTTAGGGGAAGCACATGATTGACCATTGGTTCAGCTTTGTTGTGAACGTTAATTTGTTCCTGTAATTTTATAGAGAATTAATTTTAACCTGTTACACTGGCGAGCTGCATCAGACAGCATTGAACCCTCTTCCCCCTCTGTTATAATATTCATGACGTACAACAGGACTGGACAGCTCTTTACAAAGGGGGCAAATCGGAGTTGGAAGGGAAGTGTATTACAAAACGAACAACGACCATAAAGTGTAGTTCGTCCCTTCACATGAAGAGAAGTTCCAACTAAATGAATACATATATCTTCCCTTTTTTACAGAGCAGGTACGGGCGCTTTTAGTAGACGCCCTTCACTGTTCGCATAGGCCTAGTATATAGAAAGTAATCTATAATAAACAGTAGACCTGTCAAATATATCGATTGCTAACATCGCATTGTTTAATGATTTTGAAAGGATGAAGTAAATTCTTTTGGTTTACAAATGGAAATAAATAATGAAGAACTTTATGAAAACTGTAAAATCAATTATTCGGTTAAAAACACAGTAACCATATGTTAAGAAACCAGGTTAAACAGTAACCGTGGCTAAAATGGAATTTTTTTACACCATTCATAATCATCGGATCACTTAAACAAGATTAACTGAAACCTCATTTAACCATGGTAAAGTTTCTGATGCTACACTATTTGTACAAAATGACAACACGAAAGCATTCAAATTTCTGTAGAAATAATAGTCAACGTCTAAAAACGACTGCGCTTACTCCGTTCTACATCGAAACGAACGTATCCTATATTTTCGCGTTGCATTTGTTTGCCTTTGAGTGTTGTTATGTTTGCGAGTTGAATTTATTTGTTTTTCAGTGTTGATAGGTTAAAATCTTACAAAATGGAAAAAAGAAATGTATAAATGATTATATCCCAATGTGAGTCTCTAGTATTCATAGACTTAATTACTAAATTTAAATGTATTATAATATAAAAAGATGAAATATAAAAAAGGTAAGAATGAAGTAGATTAGTAGGAATGCGTGTACAGTCCAGAGCCCCAATTATACCAGGGAACTGTGTAATACCCTAAGATCCATCCATAACCTCTCTTCGTTCAGCTGCGACGTAGGAAAGACGTATTCAAATGTTCCCTCTTAAAATACTGAAAATATCAGTTGTATGGAATCGTAATATAAGCAGCCGATTCATAGGACAAAAATAGGACTGTTTCTGGGCTATTTCAAGTGAACCATTTGTTGCGACAGAAATGACAGAGTAAATTTTGATAAACGAAATCCCTATTTAATTTTCTGTCACCTAATTCCTCGAAGAATTATCTTCTTTCACTAACACATTTTCACACTAACAGCTACCCCTGTCCAAGTAATCCAAGTACAATAATAATAATAATAATAATAATAATAATAATAATAATAATAATAATCGTCTTCGAAATAATCAGCTGTGGATCTGGCCGCCATTTTGTTTTAGTAAGCCTATTAATCACTGGTTATAGCATTTAACCGCTCGAATATGGCGAGTTAGAGATTACCGTGGTTAACTTCCTGTTTAAGTTCTAACCGAGGTCGATGCACCGTAAAAATTCTTAACCAGGGGTTAGGTGCAATTTTAACCGGTAGTTACACAAACCGACGTTGGTGCACGTGGTCGTCAAACGATTTTCTTCATGATTTTTGTGGGATGGAGAATATGTTTAATAACATTTTCAGTTCCATGAATTGAACAGTTTTATGGGAATCTTGCAATTTTGATGTTCTTCACGGTGTAAGCGTCACTTGGAGGAACAGAACCGTCTCGAATGAGCAGATGTAGCGAAGAGCGCTTCTCTCAATTTGCATCACACTATATAGATTAGCGCATATATTTAGCATCATCTAACTCTGTGACGTATGCGGTGAGTCATCGCCAGGAATTGGTTATGCTGCTGCTGGGGTTTACGATTACGTCACATACATCTCCCTCCCAATTTGTTCGCCTTGTGGCGACATGCCATTCGCTGTTTCATATCAGAAATATCAGCTGTTCTGGAATGTGTGTAATGCATAACAGAGGGGGCTCTTACTTGATAACATTGTACCCAGGCATCAGTGGCGTGAGAACGGAAATCTGCCGTGGATGCCGGCGATGCAAACTGGAAACTGAAAGAAAAATCGGCGAACAAGCAAGTTCGTTTAATTTTTTAGGAACAGGGATAAGTTATGGCAGTCTCGATGGTCTTGTCGTCATTGCTAACACGTTTGCACTGAAGAATTGCGAGTTCGAGTCCTAGCTAGACTGGTGGATTTAGAGATTAAAATATATTAAACGTGGCTTCCATCGGATGAGAGATTAAAGCCGTTAACCCATCTAAAAGATTTATTGCATGCGAAAGATCTCTCTGTTCATGAACAGTGGCGTACCTCAAAGTTCTGGGAATTAATGGATAAATTGAAGTTTGGCAACAGCACAGTAATGCTGGATGAGTATTGGCTGAATTCAGTGCCTTCTAAATCGTATGCCGTATAATCCAGTTATTTGGTCTCGATAGTCGAATTCCAGACATTTCGAATAAGAAATAAACTTGATGTGCACTGCAAATCAGATCGATACCAAGTGGACACGCGATTGCGATTATCTTCCATTAAAATTTCTTCTTTCTTTCATAGGCTAACGAAATTCTTTGAGGAGACTTGACTGAAATCTATTATGTGGACTATTTTCAACTTGACACTGGACCAGAGCTTTCCAAACTGGGTGTCGCGAACTGTCTGGTATATTTCTTTATTTTGAGCTATTAAATCATAACTGAAATAAAGTAAGAAAATCGCTGATCACCCATCCCAACCTAATAAAATTCTAATTATATTAGGTCTAATAATTAAAAACATTATAGATATTACAAACATAAGAACCAATCAAATAAATCGAAATAGCCTATGTATGATAAGACCTTTCTTGTGATAAAATTTAACGTACCTTGTTAACATGTTTCGACCTATTTTCGGTCATCTTCGGAACTGGTCGTTGTTGGTCTTGGCGCCTTTTGT
Source organism: Periplaneta americana (assembly GCF_040183065.1). Taxonomy (NCBI): domain Eukaryota; kingdom Metazoa; phylum Arthropoda; class Insecta; order Blattodea; family Blattidae; genus Periplaneta; species Periplaneta americana. The sequence goes on along the minus strand of NC_091120.1, from coordinate 32,674,613 downwards.
TTCCTGTGTGGGTGCGTTCGTAGTGTAGAGTCAAAGAGTGTATGTGTTTTGAAATTGAGTTGTGTGTTGAGAATATCGTTGGGATGTGTTTTCGTGTGTCTGTATATTTCATATTGTTCTAGTGTGTCGAGTTTCTGGCTTTTTGGTTGGATGTGCAGTATGTGCAGAACACATCACAGCCATAACATAATTACAAAACACCTCGACATATGCAGAACACACCACAAATGCCAACCACACCTACAGAGACATCAACACAGACATGGAAATACTGCATATCCAACCAAAAAGCCAGAAACTCAACACACTAGAACAATATGAAATATACAGACATACGAAAACACACCCCAACGATATTCTCAACACACAACTCAATTTCAAAACACATACACTCTTTGACTCTACACTACGAACGCACCCACACAGGAAACAAGAGGCGCCAAGACCAACAACGACCAGTTCCGAAGATGACCGAAAATAGGTCGAAACATGTTAACAAGGTACCGGTATGTTAAATTTTAACACAAGAAAGTTCTTATTATACATATTCCGAAGTGATATAGTGTTAAAAGTTGTGTAATCAAGATGTATGAAATAAATCGATTATAATCTATATAATCATCACTATATAAATAACTAAAGAAGAAATTAAAAAAAAAAAAAAAACAAAAACCTATAAATATTAAAGACAAATAAAAATGTCATAACAACAGATCTTGCTTATCTAGCTGCCTTGTAGATACATGTCTTTGACAGACGCATAGATGTGCGTATGGTTGCAGTATACAAGTATAATTCTAGTCTGCAAGGTAAGGATGAGGCAGAATATCTGCCTTACGAGACAAGTCAGCAATTTGGTCTCGGAAAGTGAAAGGGGGCAGCTATGAAATGTTCCCAAATACATCTCACTGTGATTGGAAGAACGAAATAAAAGATTCAATTTACAACTATCTGACATTACCTACAGATAAACTTTCCAGATCTGAACACAAAAACTTATGACTGGAGAAGAAATCCATTTTTTTGTCATCTGAAGTTAGTGGACTTTCCTTAGCAGAGGAAGAAGAATTGAACACGAAATATTACAAGTACCCGAATCATTTTTACTCCTTCACATTGAAGTTGATGGTGAAGTTTGTACGTTGGCCAGACTGCTAACGTTAGTCAGCAGTTCATAGTGTAACATATGCACTGTATATTAAGATTTTTTTTTAAATATCATTTTGAAAATATACTATCGTGCAAAATAGTTTTTTATGCACCGATCATGTAATGATAGATATCGAGACACGAGTGCCGGGAGCGAGCGTCGAAAACTGTACGAGTGCCTTAATAGCCATTATATGAGAGTTTCATACAACTGTTTTTCTACGACCTGTAGTAAGGTTAGACAAAAATTATAATTCATGTTTAGATACATACAGGGACATCATTTTATTTTTACTTCAATTTTTATTGTACCTCAGTTTTTGAATATACTTCACTCCCACCCCATCTACTAATGAAGTTCAACCGTCCTCCACACAGAACCAAGGCCACATATACAGTCTTAGCGTTACGGTCATAGTAAACAGCACGTTCCAAAAGTATGTTCGCGTTTTCCAGTGACGAAAGAGCTTTCAATATTGAATCATTTTCGCACAAGTACTGTCGTCCATTTGCCTACGTCGTATCCTAGTTTCCCCACCAGCTTTTATTCGCCAGCTAGTGGCTGGGCTGTCTTAGCTCTTTTCTGAGAACATTAATTTCTGTTAGGAATTAATTGGACGTCTACGTAATATTATACAATTGTTTAAAATAACTTAAATAAAAGGGCCTTGTTAAGTAATTAACTGTCACGTGATTTCCTCCCTTTCTACGACCCTACGACATAGCCACTTGGACGGACAGTAGATAGTATATCTGAGTAATTTTATATTTTCGGACCGGGCAGAAGTGAAGATTGAATTTACAGTACGTAAGGTACTGTTTTATAGAGTAGGTACAGAATTATTTCAACATGAGTTACTAGTACGAAGAACGAAACTGGTAATTGGGATTAGGTACAATAGTCTACAGTGCGATAATATGCAAATTAGAACTGAAGCCTGTATCGAAATGATCGGTCACCATTTTCAAAAATGTGTTTAAATATCCATATTATGATTACTTTTCAATTTAATTTCATTCTCTATATTGTACGCTAATGTGCTGTAGACAGTATAATATACACTGCATACTTAATACGTCCACATGGACAGCTCAGTTCGTGAGTAAAAACACTCATTCTTAATACAGTACTGTATTTTGATTAAATAAAAATCTAATGAAAATTATCAAACTCAAAAGCGCAATATTTCCTAGTTTACGTAAATGGGTGAACTACTTTTCTTCCCTCCTATACCTAGTAAAGTTATTTGTTTGTATATTACGTCAGTATCATCGAACTCCAGTTGTGGAAGGGGGTAGCAAACGGCGTTGATCCAAAGGTATAGGCAAGTTAATATTAAAAATGTTAATAAAAATAAAATGATGTCCCTGTACTTCTTTATATTGACAATATGGAAATATTTTTTATTGGCTTATTTTACGACGCTGTATCAACATCTAGGTTATTTAGCGTCTGAATGAAATGAAGGTGATAATGCCGGTGAAATGAGTCCGGGGTCCAGCACCGAAAGTTACCCAGCATTTGCTCGTATTGGGTTGAGGGAAAACCCCGGAAAAAACCTCAACCAGGTAACTTGCCCCGACCGGGATTCGAACCCGGGCCACCTGGTTTCGCGGCCAGACGCGCTGACCGTTACTCCACAGATGTGGACAATATGGAAATATGAATATGGTTTTAGATATTGGGAAAGTATAGCATTGTCAAATAACCAGTAAACGAAATGATATTAATTTGATTCAGAAGCAGGGAGTATACCCTCTTCTGTAAGTAAAACTTCAAATTCAAGCGTTCTGTATCGTTCTTTAAAGATGAAAAATGAAAAAGCTATTGTGAAACATAAGTTATTCATTTTACACCGTCTGCCGCTGTACAGTACAGAAGCAGTGCTATAAAATGATCGAATCTGTTTACGAGAAATATGTCTGGACGAGCGCATGTTGTACAGGAAGCGACATGTGTTCTTACTTCATCATAGCCTGCAGCTAGGCTAGGCTAGAGGCGAGACTATTTTCGTCACGATTACATTATACGTGGGGTTGTTATCTTAGCTTTCAGTGGTAAATATTCTGGCTCACAGGTTTGAAGAATGAAATGCACTATGCAGATAGAGAAATACAGTTAGAATTAATAACATCTTCCATACTGATCATTTTTCCTTAAATGTAATAGTAGTTATTGTATGTAAAGTCATAATTATAAGCTAAATAGACATTTAGACGCTAACGTAATCCAGATTCGTTTTATAGATTAGAGAAAATTCATCAGACAATTGTGATATGAAACGCCGCTGTGTACCATATATTCTGACGTCCCTGGTGGTTTAGCGGTTACCATGCTGCCGTTGGATATAAAGAAAGTAAACTTGTGAGTTCCATATCATAGATTTACTGCACGTAAAAGACTCTTGTCCTTGTTACACGACTCCGACCAAACTCTGACGGCCATTTCTCGCTGACGTTCATTTTCGACGTTGAGTGAACTTTTCAGTTAAAAGCACCGTTAACCTCCCCCCTCTTACTACTACTACTACTACTACTACTACTACTACTACTACTACTACTACTACTACTACTGATGATGCTGCTGCTACTACTACTAGACTACTGCTACTACTATTGCTGCTGCTACTACTAATACTATTACTACTACTACTACTACTACTACTACTACTACTACTACTACTACATACAATCCGAATCTTCTTACTTTATACCTTATGGGTGAAACATAATCATTTTCCCCATAGTACTATATATGCTAGTGGATTCTAGTGAATTTATAGTAGTAGAGTTGAATTTTCTTGTGCCAGATTTGTTTCGAATTTCTGTACTGGCAAATACTACAACCACGTGTACTACAACTGGCAATTTCTTTCTGTTACGTTTATGAAACGAAAGTTACTAACGAGTGTTATTTTAATTTGAACATAATTGATACTATTAATAGATAATACAATAATGATTCATAAATAAACAGCATACATTTTTAATTGGTTATTTTACGACGCTTTATCATTTTCTGCGGTTATCTAACGTCTGAATGAGATGAAGGTGAAAATGCCGGCGAATTGAGTGCAGGGTCCCAGCATTTGCTCTTAATGAGTTGACGGAAAACCCAGGAAAAATCGCCAACCAGATTAATTGTCCCAATCAGGATTTGAACCAGGGCCCTCTCGTTCCACGATCAGGCATGCTAACCGTTACCCTACTACGGTGGACACATACATTTTGAAGTGGTGGCTTAAGTCGTTCGTACTAATCAAACGAAACAAATGTTTAGATTAGGTCTCATAATGAATTTAATGTTTCCAGACAAAATACATTTCAATATAAATAAATAATTAGTTAATTAAGTAAATACGTAATTGAGTAAATAAGTAATTGAGTAAGTAAGTAATTAAGTAATTATTTAATAATTAATTAATTAATTATTGAATAAGTAATTAAGTAATTGAGTTAGCAATTAAGTAATTATTGAGTAAGTAATTAAGTAATTGAGTAAGCAATTAAATAATTAAGTGAATAAGTAATTAAGTAAGAAATTAAGTAAATAATTAAGTAAATAAATAAGTTAACAAGTAATTAAGTAGTGAGTAATTAATTAAACAAGTTAGTAATTCAGTAAGTAATTAAGTAAGCATATAAATAAGGAATTAAGTGAACAATGAAGTAATTACGTAATTAAGTAAGGAAGCAAGCAACTAGTTAATGAAGTAAGTGAGCAATTAAGCAAGCAAGTAGATAAATAAATAAAAAAGAAATAGAGAAATAAATGGATGGATGGATAAATAAAATATAAATATTATTATTGTTTCAGTCATAACAGTACTTTTCCCTGCTTTGGTATATCTAGTTACAGTTGGCAACATTGAAAAGACGACCTAACTTCTTAGGACCCATAATGTTCTTGCTTCTACTACTGCTTCTGCTATTATTACTACTAGATTTTCTCAGAGTAGCCCTACTTCTATGTTGCCTTAATCTTATTCTACCATTGCTCCATTACCTTATACTATCGTACATATCTGCTCTTAATAACGTCTGTACCTTAAAAGAGGAAGTTACTTAAGAAACTGTCTTAGTTATGAATTCAAACGTAGTGCCTATTTTTACTGAGAGAATCTTGCGTTATGGTAACGAATGTACTACATTGTCTTGGCAGTGACTGTGCATGTGGTTTCAGCTCGAACGTTACTTTTCTTGATGCCATTAGAACTTAAAGCCAACATATTTCTTGGGCCTGGCTTACCGAAGTCTTACTTCTGACCTCTAGCATGCAGCAGCTCACTTAATGAGCTCCTAATTAGGTCTGGTTCAAATAAATTTCACAGAAGAATGGTTCCCTTTCCTTCCCGCAGAATTAAACAGAACGTATGAGACATACAGTCTGTGCGGCAGATAAATATGAGTGCGTTAAAGCGGCATTCTGACTAGATTTTTAACAAAATAGACGTCGAATCGTGCATGATTCCTCACAAAATTCAGTTTGTCCACGATTAAAATAGCTATACATGACAGCTTATGGAATATTCTATAGCGGATAATGATGCATTTCTGGTATGATGGAACAGTGTCTGCAAAATCAGGGCGAATACCTCATGTCGATTATTTTCAAGAAGTAATTTAGAAATTAATTTAACTATATGAAATTATGTTGTTGGATCAGTAAAGTAAATGTTTGAATAAACGTATTGTTTTATAATATTCATCATCATCATCATCCTTCACGAATTAGGCCTCTGTAGACCTGTTTCGGCCGCATCTAGCAGTATTCTTAAAGGTCTTCCTGGTCGACGATGTCCTCTAGGTTTATATTGCATCATAATTTTTGGGATTCTTGAATGTTCCATTCTTCTTACATGATCTAGCCAATTGAATTTGTATCTGCTGATTTTTTCTTCTACTGACTCTACTTCTAATTGTTCTAAAATTTCTTCATTCCTTTTTCGGTCTGTCCTCCTGAAAAATTTTATTTCCGTTGCTTTGATTCTGTTCATGTCTTTTTTCTTTAATGTCCAAATCTCGTTTCCGTACAAAAGGGAGGGTAATGCTAGTGTATTATATATTTTTATTCTTGTAGATTTTTTTACTAATTTAGCTTTTAATGTATTGTTTATTATTCCTAGAATTTGTGTAAATTTGGTAATTTTCTTGTTCACATCTTTTTCATTTTGATAAGATATTTCACAACCCAGATAATTGAAATTTTGCGCTTGTTCGAGGCATTGGTTATTGTGTATTACCTTACTTCTGACTGGGTCTTGTCCTAAAAATGTCACTACTTTTTATTTTTATGCTGAAATTTCCATTCCAAAATATTTTAATATTTTATTTAATGTATACAATCCTCTTTGTAAATTATCCTCTGAATTGGAAATTATGACTTGATCATCGGCATAGAGTAAGGTTGTAAGGGAAAATTACATTACTTTCAAGCCTCAAATAAGCAGTATAAGGACAGATAATTTGATGACAACCCAGAGCAAGTCAACGGTTAAACGAAATTGGAAAAAACAAAATATGTTCACATACGCTACCTGGAATGTTTTATAATATTCTGTGGCTTAATCCAAGAAAAACCAATCTCAATTTTTCACCAAATTGAGATACGTTGTGCAATCAGCTGAAACTACTCTGTACTTTGAGTACAAGTGCAGCCAAACTTGGTAAAATTTCGAAGAGCTGCTTGAGTTACTTAATTTTACATTTTTAATTTTAGATTTATATTTATTGAAATTCAAATAATACAAATACAAATATATAATGAAAGATTAAAAAGTACAACACAATAATAACAAAAAAGAAAGAAAGTGGGAACAGGGAACAAATGGGGGGGGGGAAACGAGAAAGGGAAACAATTGTGATAAAATTAGTGTAGCGATAAAAGGAAATCGATAATTTAAAAGTATAATACTGCAGTGATGGATATCTCAGATTGTTTGAAATTCAACGGATTCTTTCATTCTATTGGTGAATAGGTGCACTAGTGAAAATAGTAATGTCTACTTGCAGCAAGCATAACACGACTAAAAGTGAATATGTTATATAATTTTTATTTTTAATTAAACAGTAACTTTCGAGGAATATCACTTTTGCTGACGGCGTACAATATTATGTCCAATATTCTTTTGAGAAGATTAACTCCGTATGTAGATGAAATTATTGGGAATCATCAGTGGGGTTTTAGGCGTAATCGATGGACTATTGATCAGATTTTTTGTATTTGACAGATATTGGAGGAAAAAATGGGAGAATAAGGGTACAGTACATTAGTTATTTATAGATTTCAAAAAGGCGTATGTCTGGGTTATGAGAGAAGTTTTATATAATAATGTTATAAAATTTGGTATTCCCAAGAAACTAGTTTGATTAATTAAAATGTGTCTCAATGAAACTTACAGCAAAGTCCGTATAGGCCAGTTTCTATCTGATGCTTTTCCATTTCATTGCGGGCTAAAGTAAGGAGATGCACTAACACCTTTACTTTTTAACTTCGCTTTAGAATATGCCATTAGGAAAGTTCAGGATAACACAGAGAGTTTGGAATTGAACGGGTTACATAAGCTTCTTGTCTATGCGGATGACGTGAATGTGTTAGGAGAAAATCCACAAACGATTAGGGAAAACACGGAAATTTTACTTGAAGCAAGTAAAGCGATAGGTTTGCAAGTAAATCCCGAAAAGACAAAGTATATGATTATGTCTTGTGACCAGAATATTGTACGATATGGAAACATAAAAATTGGAGATTTATATTTCGAAGAGGTAGAAATTTTCAAATATCTTGGAGCAACAGTAACAAATATAAATGACAATCGGGAGGAAATTAGACGCAGAATAAGTATGGGAAATGTGTGTTATTATTCGGTTGAGAAGCTTTTATCATCTAGTCTGCTGTCAAAAATTATGAAACAGTTATGTTACCGGTTGTTCTGTATGGTTGTGAAACTTGGACTCTCACTTTGAGAGAAGAACAGAGATTAAGGGTGTTTGAGAATAAGGTTCTTAGGAAAATATTTGGTGCTAAGAGGAATGAAGCTACAGGAGGATGGAGAAAGTTACACAACGCAGAACTGCACACATTATATTCTTCACCTGACATAATTAGGAACATTAAATCCAGACGTTTGAGATGGGCAGGGCATGCAGCACGTATGGGCGAATCCAGAAATACATATAGAGTGTTAGTTGGAAGACCGGAGGGAAAAAAATTTTTGGGGAGGCCGAGACGTATATGGGAGGAATATAAAAAAATGGATTTGAGGGAGGTGATATATGATGATAGAGAGTGGATTAATCTTGCGTAGGATAGGGACCGATGGCTGGCTTATGTGAGGGCGGCAGTGAACCTCCAGGTTCCTTAAAAGCCATTTGTAAGTAAGTAAGTTTTAAAAGAATGCTATAAGTATTAAATTTGAGTATCTTAAACTCTTCACCCTTTCAGTTGTGTGCACTACTGGAAAAAGAGCAAGTGTTGTGTTTCAGAAAACAAGCGATAAGGTTCCAGGAAATCTCGTTTGCTGCAAAAGTATGGCTTGTGCGACAATCTTGAGATATTCTTGTGGTGTAAGGAATTTATACGCAGAAAACAGCACATGCCTTGAGTTCCACTCTAAAAATAAAAGAATGATGAGAAGCCATTACACAATGTATATTTCCACGTGTAGCGCAATTGAAACTCCATTATGACAAAAGACGTGAGTAATAACCATTTTTAACTTCTCTCCTCTCCATTGATTCCATGTTTGTAATGATAAAGCGAATTAGAAGAAGAAAATAGGTAAGTGGTTATAGCGTAATAAAAATGTTAAAAACCAAACAATTTGCGTAAAAAATTGATTAAATACTTTGTTTTAACCTACAGTAATTTTATCGAAACGTACTTATCTGATGAGACGTTTTTGTTTACATTCTCCTCTCGTATCTCTTGCGGAGTGGATGATTATTCACCCGCCAATGATCTCAAGGGGCGTTGCAGCGCTGCAACACGTTACATGTCATTTTCTGAAAACTATTGGACATATCAAAAACGTATTTCACCGCATTGACTTCATCTGTTACCACTGAACTGAACGATACACAAATGAAGTTTCAGCCGATATCACCTTTTCTTACTCTATATTACTGAGTAAGGTAAAATAACAGCTTACTTTCTTCTCCATTTTCGAAGTTGACTGTAGAATTGAACTCTCATGTTTTGTAGTGTTCGCGTGCTTTTTAATGTAATTTTCGCCTCCGTGAGAAACACTAAAATACGAAGTGCACACAGTACAATCAGCACTATAATCGCCTTTTCTTTTCATTAAGGAGTTAGGTACAGCTTACAGCAGTAAAATTTTTCGAAATATTCAACATTTTTTTCTTCCATACTGTATCTTGTACAATAATGAAAATTGGTATGTATAAAACATTTACTTCTACTATATGAAACAAATATTTTTACGATTTAAAAAAATTATTTATACATAGGCTATATATATATATATTTTTTTTCATAATTCAAAATGTTGGCAGTTCACTGTGCAGTGATAAAGCGTTTCCCTCATAACTCAAAAACTTTTTAACTTTTTCATGTTCTCTCTCTTTTACTTTATTGCTGAAACTCATGTTTACAATATCATGCTCTTTAAACTACATTCCTTAATAAATGTTTTTTTTTATTTCGTGTAATAGAAAATACTGATATTTGACCATTTTTTAAAATGAATTTATTTTTTATCACACAATCTAACAAAGGTAGAGAAGTGATCTTGCATCATATTGTAGATATGGCATGCATAAATACACACAAAAAATTTCATCACAGAATGTTGGATAGTTTTTTAGTTATGTGGGAAACGCTTCATCACTGCACAGTGAACTGAATTTTGAAAAAAAAAAAAAAAAAATGTGTAAATCATTTTTTAATCGTAAAAATATTTTTTTCATATAGCAGAAGGACAGTGTTTTACACATACTAAATTTCATTATTGTACAAGATACAGTAATGGAGAAAAAAATGTTAAATATTACCAAAATTGTACTGCTGTAAGCTGTACCTAGCCCCATAACCACGAATATGTTTTAACCATTCACTATTAAGTTTACTTTGCAACATTTCTTTTTCGGAACCTCACTGCAGTAGCTTGACTCTGACAATGAATTCAGGTTTTTAATGTTCCATCTGCTATTCTAGAAGTTCGTCACATCCGTAACCCCACACCCACGATAAACAGATGTTTTTGTTGTACAAAGAAATACATCAGTCATGTAGCCATAGGATCAGAACTGTGCTTGAAACATTAAACTCTTACAAAATGTTTTCTCTTTAGGTCCTTCATTGAAACCGAGCGTTTGCAGTGCTGATAGACTTTCTTTGTTCCAGGTCGTACGCGTGCTAATGGATTATCGGCAGGAGGGAACTCGGCTGATGGAAGACTTGCGCCTACAGAGATGTGAAACACCTGCTTGAAGGTAAGAAAACTTTAGTAAGCCGTTTCGTTGTAAAAGTTTGTGTCGGTCTTAAGATCGATGCATATGCAAACCATCTCGCAGGAGCGGCGCTAGGGGGGATTCGAGGGTGGCTTGCGCACCCCTTTTGGAATCCCCACGCCCCCTTAGCATCCCTTACAAATAACCTACAATGTAATCTTAGTATTATAGTGTTTAATCATGTGTAGATTGATGATGATAATGAATTAAATGTAATTTTAAGTTAAAAGATTTTCCTTCAAAATTTATTTATTTTACGCATCGTTAAAGGAGTGCTATTTAAATTGAATTTGGTATATGTATTTCCAGGATAACAGAGAGGGTTTGGAATTAAACGGGTTACATCAGCTGCTTGTATATGCGGATGACGTGAATATGTTGGGAGAAAATGCACAAACGATTAGGGAAAGCACGGGAATTTTACTGGATGCAAGTAAAGCGATAGGTTTGGAAGTAAATCGCGAAAAGACAAAGTATATGATTATGTCTCGTGACGAGAATATTGTACGAAATGGAAATATAAAAATTGGAAATTTATCTTTTGAAGAGGTGGAAAAATTCAAATACCTGGGAGCAAAGTAGCAAATATAAATGATACTCAGGAGGAAGTTAAACACAGAATAAATATGGGAAATACCTGTTATTATTCGGTTGAGAAGCTTTTATCATCCAGTCTGCTGTCAAAAAATCTGAAAGTTAGAATTTATAAAACAGTTATATTGCCGATTGTTCTTTATGGTTGTGAAACTTGGACTCTCACTTTGAGAGAGGAACATATGTTAAGGGTGTTTGAGAATAAGGTGCTTAGGAAAATAATTGGGGCTAAGAGGGATGAAGTTACAGGAGGATGGAGAAAGTTACACAACACAGAACTGCACGCCTTGTATTCTTCACCTGGCATAATTAGGAACATTAAATCCAAACGTTTGAGATGGGCAGGGCATGTAGCACGTATGGGCGAATCCAGAAATGCATATAGAGTGTTAGTTGGGAGGCCGGAGGGAAAAATACCTTTAGGGAGGCCGAGACGTAGATGGAAAGATAATATTAAAATGGATTTGAGGGAGGTGGGATATGATAATAGAGAATGGATTAATTTTGCTCAGGATAGGGACCGATGGCGTTCTTATGTGAGGGCGGCAATGAACCTCCGGGTTCCTTAAAAGCCAATAAGTAAGTGTATGTATTTAATAAACACCAATACTCTTCTGCAGTTTTACTGTCGATCTTTCAAAATAAGTTGTACTTATAACTGTTGTACATTGTTTAATATTTAAAATGTTTCGTTTAAAATTTACTGTGCTAATTCTTGTAGACCAACGTTTAAAGTTTTTTAATAGATGGAAAATTTTCATCTCTACTTGCAATTGAATGCTTTACTTTTCTAGAAGCAATTGCTTCAATTTTATAAAATAAAGAAGACTATTTTCGAATGATGGTTGCCATGGAAACCATTTGGAAGCGGAGGTTTTATAGACCATATTATTTCTGACTGAGGTCTTGAAAATGGGTATGCTGTGTGATTTAAACTGCAGATATAAATCACTAGTAAAGGGATGTGAAAGAAAGCAAGCGCGGTGTGATATCGAGGGTGAGAGAGCCGATTCCCCTAACAGTTTTGCTGTTCAAGTGTAGCTCCGAGAGAGATTTGGTAATCTGGGATTAAAGCGGATCACTGAAGATTCTTTACGCCTGGCAAAGAGATGATTTCATACCACAACATGACCACTATTCCTCTCCCTTCATTGTCATCACAGGATGCTTGATATTTCTTATCAACATTATATTTTGTATTTGTCAACAAAATTCCATGACACGTAACAACGCATATAAGTACTGTAAATGCAAAATTAATTCCTTACGCAGAAAAAATCTAATTATTGTAATTTATATACGGTATTAAATACATTTTTCTCCTTCCTTATGTCTCACTATTACCGGTCACAAATCTCTCTAACACAAGATCTATAATCCGACATGAAACGTGTACCGTAATTTCCCATAACTATGGTCCAAGCACCCAACTATGGTCTAAAACGCATTATTTACTACTTAGTCCCCCAAGTGTTCGGTGTTTGCCATTTAAGGCGCCACTGTGATGGAATTATGTTCCCCATAAATGCTTCTATCTACCATTACACGTGGCAATGATATGGATGCTTAACAAGGTCAGTGTGCATCGTTCTATTGAATGTGTGAAGACACGAAATCATTCATTTTGTGTTTGTTTTATTAAGCTCTCTTCTGTAGAACTGGTAAATTATAGATATATGATTGTTTGTACAATTAAATCTGGCTATATAGTGTTTACTTTCACGTAATAATTAGACTGGCAGAGGTTAAGGACTCTGCGTGAAAAATGTTTATCCTCAAGGCTAGAAGTCAATCCTCAACTATGTACCACAATTTTTCGTGGACCATAGTTGTATTTAATTTTGAAATATTTGTTTTAATGAAAATGTGAGCAATTTGATTATTTACTTCTGCAAATACGGTATCTCAGTATATTCTAAAACACCGTTTAACATTATAATCATTATTATTTTTCAATTTCAGAATTACAAGAGAAGTGGAGATTCAAAGGATAGAAATAAGCCTACTGAATGTAGTTCTCAGTATAGTAATAAACATTATCAGTGAATTTATTTGCATAATATTTTGCTAAGAATGTGTTAGTTTATTTTGATACCGTGCTTTTGTTCTTTAATATACACTCACCGGCAAATAAAACCGGCCCAACTACATTCTATTTAAAATTTTTGAAAATTGTAGGATTTTTTTTCATAATTGTAGGTGTGCTGAGGTTCATTTAGTTATTCATTTATTTTGTGATACGTAACAATGTTAATACTGGATACGTAATAGCCAACAATGATCTGAAAAGGAGATTCGTTCTTCTTGCAATATTGTGCCTAAACTTCTCGGACTCATTTCAAGCTATGCTGAAGAAATCTACAGACTGGTAAGCTCTCTTGAGGCAGTATTGGAGTACTTCATTGTATACAAATGTCACTAAGTCCTACCGATTCAGCAAAATGGTTGCATTGATAGAAGATGGGAATAGTCAGTGTTATGTGGCTGCAGTTCTTGGGACTAGAAAAGCCTTCCAGAAAATAAGACAAGTTAACGTGAGTGAGAGAGATCTGTAAGTAGACGTCTGGATTAATGTGGGCTGAATTCCAGAAGACCAGCTAAAGGCCCAGGATTGCTCCAGCCACATCGTGTTGAACGATTACGTTTTGCTCACAATCATGCTAATTGGAACCTGGGGCAGTGGTGACGAGTGCGCTTCACAGATGAATCGATATTTAGTTTACAGATGGACGTGAAAGAGTGTGGAGAAGAGAAGGAGAACGTTTTCCTTCATGTACCTTCAGTCCACGTGTGAGTTTCCAAGTTGGATCAGTAATGGTATGGGATGGCATTTCGTATGAAGCTCACACAGAACTTGTTTTCATTAATGGAGGTGCTTTGACTACTCCAAGATACATCGAAGAAGGTCTAATTTAACATGTGGTACCATATTCCCCACTTATTGGTGAAAAGTTCCTGTTAATGAATGACAATGCTCGCCCTCATGTTACAAGAATTGTGGATGAGTTCCTTCACGACGTTGGATTGAATAGGATGGCATGGCCAGCAAGAAGTCCTGATATAAACCCTATTGAACATGTGTGGGTCTTTCACGACGTTGGATTGAATAGGATGGTATGGCCAGCAAGAAGTCCTGTTAAAAACCCTATTGAACATGTGTGGGGCATGCTAGGGAAGCGAGTTAGAAGTCGACTAACTCCTCACAGCAACTTACAGCAGCTCCGAAATGTTCTAAGTAAAGAATGGAATAGTATCGACCAGACTGACATCCAGAATCTGATCGAAAGGTTGAATCGGCGAATGGTAACAGTCATACAGTCACGGGAAGGCAATATCCGCTATTAGTAACATCTGGGTGGCCACAAAATCAGTTGAACATTTGGAAGAAAATTGAAACAATTTTTAAGTTTTTACACCTTTTAATTATATCCATTGTTTGGCGTTGAAAATAATAGCGCAAGTGATAATAAAAGAGTTTTTTTCTGGGAAGCAATGTTTTCTTCATTTCATAATGGGTTTTCTGATTCTCACCTCATAAAAAAATTGAGAAAATTTAGGTGACCCGGTATTTTTTACCGGTGTGTGTAGTTGTTCATTATTGCGGGAAAATGACTTTCAGATTTCACTTGTTTATTGTGTGTTTATGCAATGTGTGCTAATAAAAAGACTCCATGTACTTTTCATTTATTTTTAATATTTCTTGCTAGATTGTTTCTACCCTTAAATTAGAAACTCAATGTATTGATTTACGAATAATTACAGCTCCAGCTATAGTCCATTCATGCTTTCAAGCATGAATATATGAGTGGACCATAGTTGGGCAACTCAGAATACAAATATGTACCAATGCTTATTATTTTTTCAACACTTGTAATTAAATAATTTCAAACATATATGTCAATATTTATTTAATATACACTTACAAGAGTCCGAAGCCAAAATTTCACTTAATCTGGATGAATAGTATTGAATATAGAAAGAAAAATGTGACAAATGTGGACCATAGTTAGGGGAAACTACGGTAGTGTTTATTCAAAATCTTTACAATAGTCGAAACTGAACGGGTCAGAAAGCTGATAATGTTTATACATACGTACATTTAGATGTATTTACACGTAACAGTAGATAATCCACACTTGTGGAGTAGCGATTAGCGCGTCTGGCCGGGAAACCAGGTGGGCCGGGTTCGATTCCCTGTCGGGACAGGTTACCTAGTTGAGGTTTTTCCGGGGTTTCCTCTCAACCCATTAAGAGCAAATTTTGGGTAACTTTCGGTGCTGGACCCTGACTTATTTTACCGGCATTATCACCTTCATCTCATTCAGTTGCTAAATAACCTAAGATGTTGATGAAGCGTCGTAAAATAACCAACTAAGTTAAAAAAAACAGTAGATAAATTTATTGCTAATAAAACACTAATACTTACTTACTGGCTTTTAAGGAACCCGGAGGTTCATTGCCGCCCTCACATAAGCCCGCCATAGGTCCCTATCCTAAGCAAGATCAATCCAGTCTCTATCATCATATCCCACCTCCCTCAAATCCATTTTAATATTATCTTCCCATCCATGTCTCGGCCTCCCCAAAGGTCTTTTTCCCTCTGGCCTTCCAATTTGCTGTGGTCGTGCCAGAGAATCAGTCCCATTCCGAGGCTTATTTGAAGGTTTCGTAACAAGCTGTTTTTTTTACGGTGATGGGATGTTAGCCCTTCGCCCAACCCCCAAGCTGGAGGACCACCCCTCATCAGCTGTCCGCGACT
This sequence comes from Periplaneta americana, assembly GCF_040183065.1. Lineage (NCBI taxonomy): Eukaryota > Metazoa > Arthropoda > Insecta > Blattodea > Blattidae > Periplaneta > Periplaneta americana. Next base: position 32,658,640 of record NC_091120.1, on the reverse strand, counting down.
GCTTATTCAATGCATTCACATTCTGGAGGCCGTCTCCTCGATCCGCAACCTGAGGACGCGCCATGCCGTGGTGATAGGGACCCACAATACATGGAATAAAACACTAATACAAATATAAACATAAAACATTTCTTAACACATCCGTGAAGATTTAAAACTCGCGTTCTAAAAGTTATCCACGCACACTTAGCATTGATAGACATAATCACAAGAAAGAAAGGGAGTTTAAAACGCATGGTTGAAGGTGCACTTTTAATGTCACGTAAATGAATCTTGTCTATGGACGAATATTGTCATACATACATACATACATACATACATACATACATACATACATACATACATACATACATACATACATACATACATACATACATACATACATACTGTTCTGTCAAATGACAGGTCTTTCACTGCAAACCTAGCATTCCCTAATCTTCGTTATTTTCCGCCTTCCTCTTTGTCTCCGCATACGGTCCATATATTTTACTGTCGTCTATAATCTTATATTTTCTTCTGCCCCGAATTCTTCTCCCGTTCACCATACCTTCCAGTATGGCAGTTTCAAACATATATTATCATAATACTTTTCATTCATTCATAGTGTTCCGACCAAGAGCAGGTCTTTCACTGCAAATCCAGCATTCTATTTTCTGCCTTCCTCTTTGTCTATCATCTGATATCTTCTTCTGCACCGAACTCTTCTCCCGTTCACCATTCCTTCCAGTGCATCCTTCAGAAGAAAATTTCTTCTCAACCAGTAACCCTGCCAATTCCTTTTTTTTTTTTTCCTGATCGGCATCAGCATCATTATTTCTTCACCCACTCTTTCCAACACAGCTTGATTTCTTATTCAGTCTGAATTGTTCTGTAAACTTTTAGATTGTTGTAAGGTTTGGATTATCATAATGTTAATATTGAAACATTTCTTGATCTTGTGATGTAAATATATTTGACGAAAGTTATAATAACTTTTAACAGACAATGGTTATCTATCACATTCAACGCATATGTATCTAAAATCACGTGCTGAATATGCCTGCTTTAAGGGCATATTATTAATGCTCAACATTGACTTTCTCTGAAAGAGAAGTAACTTCAGAAATCCTCTATCGTAAATTTACAACACATGAGAAAACTACATTTGAATAAAGAGGATTCGAGAAGAATTACCGACTGCCATTTCTCATCAAAGCTTACTGCTTCGAAATACGCGTAGATATCTCTGTGGGCCTGTCAAACTGCAGGGAATCTGAAAAATATGGTTTCAGATACTTCTATAAATCCATTACAACTTGGAGGCGAGGAACTAGGTTAACAGTATTTCGTATACAACATGCCAATAGGATGAAGCTTGAAGAGGATTCCTTTCATCTAAATATAAGTCATGGCAACCATATTATATCCGTCAATAACGCTGTAGGAATAGAAATTCACTATGTGCGATTGAAGGTCACTGGAATGTGCTTCGCAATGCTAGTACCAAATTGGGTCCGGCAATGAATAAGGGAAATTGAAAGATGCGTAAATAGAAATCATTGTTTTATTATGCACAAAAGGAAACAAAGTACCTACAGTAGTGCCAAAAAAACCGGACCGACGGAATAATCGAAGTCCCCGAAATGAGCCACTGCGTATGCCAAGTCAGCATTCACAAGATAGCGAATAATCTATTGGAATTGTTGTCGTAGTTTCGACTGCTGACGTAGCTCATTTCGAAAGCCATGAAAAAATAAGCTGGTAAAATTCATGTTCTGGGAATAATAAGCTAATTAAGTAGTATAATATAGCTACAATCGAAAAGTACTGGAAATAAATTTGAATAAGGAACAAAAAAAAAGTTTCCTTCCCAGGCAGGATTCGAACCACAAAAGTCTTAGTTACCAGTCTATCGTGCTGTCACTGTGAACACGGTTCTGAAATCAGCTACAAGGGTCAGTCCGGTTTTTTTTGCCACTACTGTACATTACTCACAGCTAACACTCTTCACAATAATCGCCCTAGGCTTCCACACGTCTTTGCCAACGATGATGCAGGCGTTGAATACCATGGGCTGTGTGCGATACGTCTGTGTGAACAACCTCTCGTCGAAACGCTGTTAAGATGTCCTCCCTGTTTGCAAACTGCTTCCCACGCAGCGGCTTCTTCAATTGCGGAATGAGATTAAAGTAGCATGGACTGAGATCAGGCGAGTAGGGAGGATGTTCCAACACACTGTCACACAATGCTTCTCGTAGCTCAGAATGGCACTGACGAGCATTTCTGTCACGAAAAACTGCAATTTTCACTGTTCAACTTTACTTACATCAATCTTAGAGCACAGCCTCTAGCATACTAACTTTTGTACATGCTGTCAACTAGCCACCAATGCATACAGACGCAATCTGGCGGTGGCATCCCGCACAGTATACAACAGGTTTTCAAACTTAGTAGTAGTAGTAGTAGTAGGTTTATTTTGCCTGACAGAGTTAAGGCCATGAGGCCTTCTCTTCCACTCAACCAGGTTTCAATAATATGCATGAAATAAAAAATTAGATTACAAAACAACACAAAAGAAGATACCTTAGAAATTACATAAAATATAGTAGATAATTACAAATAGTCAAGATCAGTTACATAATATAAAATTACAAATAATCAAGATCGGTTACATAATATATAAAATAAAGTAGAAAATTACACATAATCAAAATCAGTTACATAACACAAGGGGAATATACACACACTCACACACACACACGCACAATTTATAAGACCTAAGATAAATTCTACGATTAATTCACTTGAGATATATTATACAGTTAATATACTAATAGGAGAATACATGTGGGTTACAAGACATAAAATGTTGATTAGCAAAGTCGTACTAAATGGCATACACATATTTTCCTGTACTAGCAAGTCAAAATCCAAAAGAATCTAAGTTAACGAAGCCGGAGATGATGTAACTAACAAGATGGAAAACTGCGCGTAGAAAACTTCTTCGTGACTTTAAATTTCATGTGCTTGAGATGAGTTTAATACTGTAATAACTTAGTGATGGCAAGGGTTATAAACAATGAGGGCGAGTAGGGACCCGCCTAAATAAAAACCTAGCCAGGGCCCACGCATCCTTGCCCATTAAAGTCGCTCGCGAGGGTATCAAACTTTCACATTGACCCTCTGGTATCAAGATCCATCCAGCGGAATTTGGGCAATATGAACGAATATCCGCAGCCTTCGCATTTGCTGCAACTTCTCTAGCGACTCCTACAGACCGAAGAGAAGTAATACGCCTTAAATGCGTCATCACATTTTGTTAAACACGTGGGAGATTTTCTCGAATTGTATCATTTCCTTATACGGAAAATAGGTTATAAGTCGATGTTATTTGATTAAAATAAGCACGCTTACACTAAACATGGGTACTACGACGAAGTGAAGAAAAACGCTTACAAGCATTTGAAATGTGGATGTGGAGAAGAATGGAGCGTGTGAAATGGACTGACAGAATAAGAAATGAAGAAAGTTTGGCTGAAGAAAGAATAACGAAGAAAAGAAAAAGAAACTAGTTGGATCACTGGTTAGAAAGATATTAAAGATTTATTAATTTGTCCTACAGAATAATCTCTGTAATTAATTGACAATTAATATTTGAGGAGAAAAATTGGCTCCGGCGCCGGGGATCGAACCTGGGTCCTTGTTTCTATGTATCAAGCGCTCTGACCACTGAGCTACGCCGAATTCAATCCACAGCACCGGATCGAATCTTCCTCCTTCAGTGTTTCCCTTTTGGCCTGACTCCAAGCTAGGCATATATTTTGACGTTTTGTGTCCAAGTCATCTGCCATCATGCAAGGGGCGCACTCAGCTGAGTAACTTATTTGGCCGGGATTCCGCAGTTCAATGCACAGTAATCTGTAGAGAATATGCACTGCTAGCTATAAGAATATTAGGGCCTAAAGATTTATTAATTTGTTCTACAGAATAATCTCTGTAATTGATTGACAATTAATATTTGAGGAGGAAAAGCTCAGTGGTCAGAGCGCTTGGTACGTAGAATCAAGGACCCGGGTCCGATCCCCGGCGCCGGAGCGAATTTTTCTCCTCTAATATTAATTAAAAAGACATTGCCTACTGAAGGACGCGTTGGAAGGAATGGTGAACGGGAGAAAATTTCGGAACCAGCAGAAGATATCTGATGACGTACAACATGAAGAGATATGGATCATATACAAAGACTAAGAGGAAGGCAGAAAATAGGGAAGATTGCAGCTATTTCTCGCCCACATTGAATTTCGACTCTGAATAACCTCTGCGATCGAAAGCGTTATTAAATCAAATACTAGGCTATGTACTCCTTGGTCAATATTAGAGTAGCAGTCGTATGATAGTGAGCCTAAGTATAAGCTACACAGAGATCCAGCTTGCGTCGGCAGATTGGCTCTGTGACTTGCTTGTAATTTATCTTCACCGCAGACACAAACCAGTTATGTAAAACTTCACTAAACGTCACATTTACGGGATGTGTATTAGACGAGACAATACCAGTCTGGACAGAGCAATGGCTTGCTTTGTACTTGTTTGATGCGATGTGAAGCAGATTCCAGTTCGTAAGACTGTAGCTGTTCTTGATTGGCTTCGTGTTTATTAGACCTTCATTCCGACAACCGATGTTCACTAGCAAAGTTTCCTAAACATATCCACAACTCTTAATAATTATACTTTTTCGTTATTCCAAGTATACAGACAAAAATTGTGGTACTACAAAAACTCACTTTTAGTTTCTCATGTGAATACAAGAATTCAGTATTTTTGGTAACGAAAAAGTGATTTGAATAGGTAGGTATGTATGTATTGTATTGCGTGTGTATTTATATGAGGGTGTGTGTGTGTGTATATATGTACGTGTGTATGTGTGTATTTATTCACACTGCAAATAAGTATATACCAGGTGGCAGTGGTAACTAATTACACTCAATAATGACAATTAATAATAAACACAACTAATAAAAATACAATTAATAATAAATTAATAATACTAATAATAATAATAATTAACTCTAATAGTAATTAATAGTAGTAGTAGTAATAATAATAATAATAATAATAACAACAACAATAATAATAATAATAATAATAATAATAATAATAATAGTAACAAGGAGCAACCTAAATTAAATGAAGCACGACCACTTAAAATAACATTTAAAGTAAATCTAATTTATATCTTAAGGACCTAAGTTCGAACTAAAACCCACGAGTACGATATGTCCATACCCAGTGATGGCTCGTGATAAAATATTGTGTGTGTTCACAATTTTGTGGTTCCAAAATCAAAGAGAATTTGAAATCGTACGTTTAGTCTAATATGAAATGTCATGATTCCGATGTTTCACTATCGAAAAAAAAACCGTATATAAATTCAAAACAACATGTAATAATAATAATAATAATAATAATAATAATAATAATGATAATGAAACTCAGTCTTTTTATTTCCAATTTTTCTTGGTAAGCCAGTTTACCCAGTTCTTTACTGTTCAAAATTACTTGAACAGAGTTCATTGTTTACGTTTGTAAAAAATGAATACATACCACAGTCTCGTTATTTACAAACGCGTGTGTTCAGTAATAATTCACAACACACTGATACACTATAGCCTATACCAGTACTGTAATCCCACTCGCATAGATTACTATAAATACATGCCAGTAAATATTATTCTTAAATATTATACACTGCGATACAGATACTTAAATTCATACCACCACCACAGTCAGCCAGCACGTGTTTGAAAGCCAAACTATGCTATTATGCCGACACTGAAGTATAGTAATTCACAAACTACACTCTCGTAGCAGCACTGTACACACATCCACGTAAGTAAACGTTCCTACAGTCAGATGCTGACATCTACAGGCTATTAAATTTCCTCCTCGAGATATAGCACGTGAACGATAGGCATCGATGGACCTGACATCTGTAGGATAGATACTCATCATGTTCACTTAACGCTTTGTGCTCTTGACGAGTCATAAGCGGCCAGCTAAAGACAATTTTCTCCCGCGCATGCGTGAAATTCCTGCAACCAACTCGAAAAGAGCACGGCTTTTACGTGAACGGATGTTGCCAAGTTTACATAAGAAGTTTATGCAAGATGCGGGAAGTTTAAAATACTCGATTCTGATATTATACATCCCCACTACGTCAATACGGTATCAAATAATAAAACTAGTCGTGCATTAATGGAAACAAGGTGTTCACGTGCTCTTGTGCTCTTATTGACGCACCGCCACTGTGCATACCTGCACAAGTACCTTTCAGCACTACACTTATTTCGCTGTTAACTCACTCACTGCACTTATTCTATCCTGATTTCACTAACACTTCAAAAACATTTCACTGTTCAAATACTTTGCACTGCCACTATAGACTATAAAATTTCACTGACAAAAACACACTTCACTGACATATGTATGTATGAGGGTGTGTGTGTGTGTATGTGTGTATATGTATATGTATGTATGGGAGTGGTGTGTATACAGTGTGGGCTTATGTCTATCAGGTTGAGTGTGTGAATACAGTATGTGTATGGGGAAATGTATGGAGAGAGATGTGTGTATGAATTTATGTTTATATAAATTTGTTTATTTTCGTATAAATTTATTATGTGTGACAATATTTGCATACGGTATACGAAGGAAACCAATATTCCGTCATTCTAGAGCAGCGGTCACCAGCACAGAGCACCCTGGGGCTAGCGTTTCTTACCCGCGGAGAACACACTGCACTATGGTACAATCGTAGCTGTTAGCGGATATGCTCTCTACCCCTTTCTGCTGCACGATTGAGCACACGGGACGGCTCCGCTTACCCTTTACCCATTTCAGCGAGTGCTGACGACCACTGTTCTAGAGTAAAGAATTTTAAGAGAAATAATTCTGATACATTTTAAGGAATTTATATTACCGGTTGTTCTGTATGGTTGTGAAACTTGGACTCTCACTTTGAGAGAGGAACAGAGATTAAGGGTGTTTGAGAATAAGGTTCTTAGGAAAATATTTGGGGCTAAGAGGGATGAAGTTGCAGGAGAATGGAGAAAGTTACACAACGCAGAGCTGCACGCATTGTAAACTTCACCTGACATAATTAGGACCATAAAATCCAGACGTTTGAGATGGGCAGGACATGTAGCACGTATGGGCGAATCCAGAAATGCATATAGAGTGTTAGTTGGGAGGCCGGAGGGCAAAAGACCTTTGGGGAGGCCGAGACGTAAATGGGAAGATAATATTAAAATGGATTTGAGGGAGGTAGGATATGATGGTAGAGACTGGATTAATCTTGCACAGGATAGGGACCAATGGCGGGCTTATTTGAGGGCGGCAATGAACCTCCGGGTTCCTTAAAAGCCAGTAAGTAAGTAAGTACATTTTAAGAAATGAAATCATAAGTTATACTAAGAAATGTGTTTTAATTATTGGTTATAGATTACAAACCTTATTTCTTGTTTTGACCAAGGTACTTTTTTTATAATGAATTCTGTAACTGTTCATCATGTTCGATCGGTTGTCGTTGAACATTCACATTAAGAATGAATAAGACCCACGAGCCATTTCGCAGTATTGCCACCTGCATGATGATCAAATAGTGTGATGAAATCCGAGTCTGTTCTAGAGGGGGAAACAATAGAAATAGTTCCAGTGTGGAAGACCGGATGCTACGGGTAAACAAGCCGGCCTGGGCTCCGAAAATATTAGCTGAACTCACGTAGAGAGGAGGAAGGCATCGATATGTCTTCACAATATTTTGTTCAGATATTTTCAACCCACTGATGTAATGCCGTGATACTACAATTTACATACAGTGCCGCAACTCAGGCATGTACAGTTTGTGACGGTCTGTAATCAAAGAATCGGCCTTTCGGCATACGATTGAAAAACCGATCTGTATCCATTCGAAGTTCTGATGAGATACGTCCATTATTATGTTCCAGAGAAAATATTGCGCCACCTGGCAAGGAAAACTTGAAATGAATATTGGTGAATTTGTGCAGCACTACAGAACATAAAAAAAAAAAAAGAAATCTACCCTAAGAAGGTATGAGCAGCGAACAGGGATTATAAAGATTGGACACTGAGCGAATTTTCCTGTGTTTTGTTTCTCTGTGCGCCAGCGTTTATTTCCACTTTCAAGCGCTAGAGGTTAGTGTAATCGAGCATACGCTAAGATAATACTTGAGAATAGAATTGAGACACAGGATCCAAACATCGCCTACCTTACTGCATAATCCAGTAACGCTTTGCTTCAAATAAATTCAAGTTAACAGCTTTTCCTTATTTCTCAATGACAAACTAGTTGTAATAATAACATTTTATATTTCAGATATAATAAATTATATTATAAAATAATATAATACATTATAAAATTAAGTATCGAATTCGTTTAATATTTGTATATAATATAATATAGGTATATGGTTTTACTTCTCGTAAGAGTTTTGTTTTTCCATTTTCAGCGCTGTCAAATCATTACATATTTTAATTGTTGTTGGGGTCAACGTCTCAACTCTCATTATAAAGGAACTCTAGAGTCTAGACATTACAGTTAATGACGGATTTATTAGTTTATGGATCCAATTTATTTTATTTGAGTACATAATGTACCTAGATGTATTAATTATATGTGTTATATTTCCGCTGTGTCGACTGCTAGCTGGTGTGATGTCAGCGCCAACTCTAGGGAGAAAGCAGAATCTCACGCTTTAGCTGGCTTGAAGGTCATTGAAATCAGTCCGGCTACATCAAAGGTACCGACGCGAAGTATCCATTCTTTATAATCCATATTCGCTGGTATGAGCCACTACAACCTGAATATATGAATCGCCGATAATTTGTAATCAGTTATTTAAAGACTCCATAGGCATATTAACATCAGTGGTAGTGAGAGTCGGTGAGATTAGTGATAGCAGTCCGCCGTTGTGGTTATGTTGATAGTGTGTGCGCTTTTCAATCAAACGGTCCAATACTCGATTTTCGGCAATGGCAATGGATTCACGGAGTGGGCAATGTAAGAAATGTATCTTCCGTCCACGGGACTGTGTGTTTGTAATATTGTCCTGTGATGTCTCAGCCGTGACCCTGTGCGTCATGCCGACCCGATGACCAGGGAGACCCTCATTTGTGAGATGTGTAGTGTACGATTAATCATTCTCCTGATGTAGAAGTCTGATAGAAAGAAATAAAGACATAGACAGAGTGAATGAAAAAGAGGGAAAGAAAGAAAGAGAAAGTAAGAGAAATAAAAAGAGCGAGAGAAAGAAAAAAGAGAGAAGGAAAGAAAAGAAGAGAGCGAAACAAACAAAAGAGAGAAAAAGAAAAAAGAAAGAAGAGAGAGAAAAAGAGCGAGGAGAAAGAAAGGAAAGGAGAGGGAAAGGAAGAGAGGAAAGGAGATAAAGAAAGAAAGAAGGGAGGAAAAGAAAGAAAACTTGAGAGGAAGAAAGTAGGAAAAGAGAGGAGGAAAGGAAAAGAGGAAGTGAGAAAGAGAGATAAAGCAAGAAAGAAAGGAAGAAAATAGAGGGGAAGAAAGTAAAAGAGAGAGAGGGAAAGAAAAGAGGAAATAAGAAAGAGAAATAAAGTAAGAAAGAAGGGAAGAAAATAGAGGGGAAAAAAGTAAAAGAGAGAGGAGGAAAGAAAAGAGGAAGTAAGAAAGAGAGATAAAGCAAGAAAGGAAGGAAGAAAATAGAGGGGAAAAAGAAAAAGAGAGAGAAGGAAAGAAGAGAGGAAGTAAGAAAGAGAGATAAAGCAAGAAAGAAAGGAAGAAAATAGAGGGGAAGTAAAAGAGAGAGAGAGGGAAAGAAAAGGAGGAAGTAAGAAAGAGATATAAAGCAAGAAAGAAAGGAAGAAAATAGAGGGGAAGAAAGTAAAAGAGAAAGAAGGAAAGAAAAGGAGGAAGTAAGAAAGAGAGATAAAGGAAGAAAACAGAGGGGAAGAAAGTAAAAGAGAGAGAGGGAAAGAAAAGAGGAAGTAAGAAATAGAGATAAAGGAAGAAAGAAAGGAAGGAAATAGAGGGGAAGAAAGTAAAAGAGAGAGAGGGAAAGAAAAGGAGGAAGTAAGAGAGAGAGATAAAGCAAGAAAGAAAGGAAGAAAATAGAGGGGAAGAAAGTAAAAGAGAGAGAGGGAAAGAAAAGAGGAAGTAAGAAAGAGAGATAAAGTAAGAAAGAAAGGAAGAAAATAGAGGGGAAAAAAGAAAAAGAGAGAGAAGGAAAGAAGAGAGGAAGTAAGAAAGAGAGATAAAGCAAGAAAGAAAGGAAGAAACTAGAGGGGATGAAAGTAAAAGAGAGAGAAGGAAAGAAAGGGAGGAAGTAAGAAAGAGAGATAAAGGAAGAAAATAGAGGGGAAGAAAGTAAAAGAGATAGAGGGAAAGAAAAGAGGAAGTAAGAAAGAGAGATAAAGCAAGAAAGAAAGGAAGAAACTAGAGGGGATGAAAGTAAAAGAGAGAGAAGGAAAGAAAAGGAGGAAGTAAGAAAGATAGAAAGAAAGAAAAAACGTTACTGTGTCATTTATTAATGTTCAAATTTCAAACAACACTCGCTAGTAAATTCGTTTAATGAACGTTGATAGCTTTTTCAAAGACAAACAATGCTGTCAACATAACAGTTAGAAAATAACTGCTAGTTGTAGTATTTGTCAGTACCGAAATTCGAAACAAAGTTGGCAAAAGAAAATTCATCTTTACAAGTATTAAATCACTCTCATGCACCAGTTTATGTAGTAATAGGAGGAAAATGGTTAAGTTTCACTTTTACAGCATAAAGCAAGAAGACCCGGACTACAGTACCGCAGCAGTGTTCGCGGCCTATTCTTACACTTCGTGCTGTCTCATTGCTTCTCGTCTTAATTAGTCATAAGCTTTTAAGCGTTTCCGAACGATCTGGACACTACCTTCATCTTTATTGCACAATAAATACTTCGTCATCGTGCAGAAGCGTGGGAAGTTAAACTATAAAATTGTGACGTCGGTGACAAACCAAATTTGGGGTTGCGAATTGTGAAACGTTGGCAACCATTGCCTTTTTAGGTACATTTTATAGTGTGACTTACGAAAACAATACAACAAACATACCGAATTTTGTACCTGATGTGGAAGATTGTGTTTTTTCTATGTTAGTGGGTAACAGGTTGCGACATTTCTGTACCATAAATGAGTTCCACCGAGATATAAAAGCAATCTCTATGTAAATCTATACGAAGGCTCTAACACGGGAATGCTCTGATAGTTTATAGCCAATCAAGTGGGCAATAAAGCCGTGTAGGTCTGCTAACAAGCTGTCCTTACGGAGTCGCCCAGCGCACTGCAACTTGCAGCCTTAGAGTAACCTCGGTTCAGTTCCAGATCTACAACATTAAGGATTCATCGTTGTGCAACATCTCCCCTCCTTTTGCATGACACAGATTTGATCGAGTTGAGTGCTTTCGTATGGGATGACGAGAGATAAGACTACAGTTTGTAGTTAATGCAAAAACTTCAGATTGTTTAGGAAATAGTCTCTTATGGTGTTGCAAAATTTCGTAACGTCCTTTCGCTTTGACAAATTGAGATTAATAAAAGAAAGAAAGTAATCAATAATATAATGCGGTAATTTGGGTATAATAGTAATATACGTTACAAGAGCGGTATGTTGACGTTTTCATGTTCGAGGAAAAGATTGAAAAAGCGAAACGTAGTTGAGCTTTTTTAATTTCCGAGAACATGAAAACAAAGATACCGCTCGTGTATCGTACATTATTTTGTGCGAAGATCGTTTATTACATACCTGAAAGACGGATTTCTAATTAGTTGCAATGAAATCTCCATCTTGGTTTCTGTTTAATGACGGCAACTTCGGAAAGCCAAAATATCTTTCTTCAACATTGTTGCTATAAAATGTTTTCTGTGTTTACTACACTCCAGAAGGCCGTGTCTTCCCCCCCCCCCCCAGTCTATAAATGCGAACTTAAAACAAACGGTAAGGTTATGTAATGATTTATTTTTAATTTTAATATTTTAACAATATTATTCATATAACATATTGCAGTAATAACATCGGCATCTGGAATCTTGTTGATTTTTTCACGGCTTCCTTAATGTTACTTGTATCAGGACTGCAATAAGTTTCGTGGAGTAGTAGACTTTACTTAATTTTTGCAAATATTTAAAAACAATAACTAACATTGCAATTTATGTGAAATTGCAGTGGTAAGTTTCCAGTTTATAATTATTACTATGTTAAACGTCTCTAAAAATAATATGTTAAAAGCCTAAAGCAGTAAAATGAATGTCGCGCTTAAGCGGTAAGAAGAGGGAAATTGTTATGTGTGTTACGTTGGGAATACTGAATGTGGTATTTCACACTTACCGCGTATTGGTTCTGTGCGGAAAACAAGCAAATACGCACGATCTCGCACAAAAACATCTTTTTTAATACATCTTGATTACGCAACTTTTAACACTGTATCACTTCGGAATATTTATGATAAGACTTTCCTGTGTTAAACTTCAACGTACCTCGTTTACATGTTTCGACCTATTTATGGGTCATCCTCAGAACTGGTCGTTGTTGGTTTTGGCGCCACTTGTTCTGTTTTCTGTACCATTGTTCGGAATGCAGCAACCACCACACAGAACACAAACAAGCTGCATTCCGAACAATGGTACACAGACTACTCAACATACCAATGAACCAACAGGATTACAACGAAAAGCTAAATACAATCAAATACATAGCACAAGAAGAAGGATACAACCCTAACATAATAGACAACATAATACGTGAGACAAAACATAATCACAAGAACACAAAAACAAGAACACAAAAAATACATCACACTAACATACGAAAACAAAAACACACACAAAATTGCAACCTCATTCAAGAAATTAAATTATAACATCACATACAGAACAAATAATACTCCACAAAAACATCTCAACACACAAACAAATACAACCACACAGGCGTATACAAACTCAAATGTAACACCTGCAACAACTTCTACATAGGACAGGCAGGCAGATCATTTCAAACACGTTACAAAGAACACATCACAGTCATAACAAAATTACAAAACACTTCCACATATGTAAAACACATCACAAATGCTAACCACACCTACAGAGACATCAACACAAACATGGAAATACTACACATCCAACCAAAAAGCCAGAAACTAAACACACTAGAACAATATGAAATATATAGACACACAAAAACACACCCCCAACGAAATTCTCAACACACAACTCAACTTCAAAACACACACACTCTTTGACTCTACACTATACCACACGAACGCACCCTCACAGGAAACAACAAGAGGCGCTAAGACCAACAACGACCAGTTCTGAGGATGACCCATGTAAACGAGGTACGTTAAAGTTTAACACAGGAAAGTCTTATCATAAATATTCCGATCTTTTTTTAAGTTTACATTTCCATAGTCTGTTACCAAGATAAAATGTTTGCCATTTTTTTTTGTACATTAGCACTGTGCCCATCTAGAATTATTCTATTGAATTTTCAAGTGTGTTGGCCTCTTCTTATCATAATAATAACCCTAAGTTCAACTATACTGGATTTGCCTCATGGATGGGGAAATTTGAGTATAATGTTTATTATTCAAGTACAACATGCTTTAAAGTCCTTATAAAATCAAATTATCTCAACCATAGGCTAGTGTATGTATCCTAGAACAGAATTTAGAGGCTAGGTAGGCATTTAAACATTTTAATTGAGCCCAATAAAAAAATTCAGCCAATACTTAAGTTCTTGATAAGGTTTATTTTGTGAATATTTATCTCGCATTAATATCAGCGACAGAAACCACTTAGGATTTTATTTGTCTTTCACTAATCCATAATTTGTGTGCGTGGCATGATTTGGAACGAAAATTAGGTTAATTCCAACCAACCTAGAATTATACCCAAATTACCCCACGTTTGTAAATTGTAGTTTACTAACAAACTATAATGATGTATTACTACATCATCATCATTGGCTCAACAACCCATTGAGAGTCCTAGCCTTCCTCAGTATTTTATTCCAGCCGTCTCTACTTCTGGCCTTGACTGTCCACATTCGTGCACCAATAAGTTTGGCATCTTCGTATACATTATCTTCCCATCTGCTCCTCGGTCTTCCTTTGGATCTGCTTCCTCCAGGACTGGATGTAAAGGCTCTTTTAGCGGGTCTAGTATCGTCCATTCTTACCAGGTGTGCAGCCCACTGCAATCGACCAATTCTAATAACTGTTATAATATTTGGCTCGTATATTTCTTTATTATATCTAATTCTCCATTCATTATTTATTTTGACGGGTCCATAAATTGCTCTCAGAATTTTCCTCTCGAAGATACTAAGGCCCGATTGTATAAACCATTTAATCTTAGATCAGAGGTTAAATTGATCCTTGTTTCAGCTGAACTTGGAATTTTGTGTTGTATAAAGTCTAATCTGAGATTAATTTGTCTCAAACTAAAGTCAACTTTGACTGAAGAAATTTCTCCAATTAAGTTAGATGATCCAAGTTCAGTTATTTCTTTTCTGTTTGAAATATACGAGTGACAGATTGTGCAAATAAAATATCCATTATTATTAATATTAATACATATGATAGGTACATTTATATATATTTCTTTCAATTTCTTGCCTTAATACACAAACATTCTTATATTTTATAAGGCTCTATCGTGTTCAGCAGTATCAAATAACATAACCTATAATTATATTATGTTTATAACAACCATTAATTATTAATGGATATGATAGGTACATTCATAAATGTTCAATTAACTGTATTACTAAACGAAAATTGTCGTTTTATAAAGCTTTATTATGTTTAGCAGTATCAAACACCATAACATGATAACAACTTGGAGAACAGTCAACCTTCTTCTTATTGTCCGCCATTATTTACATTGCAAAAAAAACCAGTGTCTCCAACAGAGTGTAATACGGAAAGTCGCGAAAAAGTAGTTGTAAAGTCGCTAGATTTCTCATTATGAACAAAGAAAGATTAAATTTTGTCACTATGGGGTGCTAAAAAGGTCACTAAATCCCTATTTAAGCAATATAAAAGTTAAAAGAAATTGTTGTTGAAAAAGAGTTAAAATCGCTAGGTTGGCAACACTGAACAAACCTGTATAACATGGTCCGCGCATCACGTATTTCACCTGTTTATGCGATGTTGCCAAATCCTTTTCACGTGAACTTAGATTGCATTTGAACCAAGGTAATTTGATCGCAGAAAAGTTTTATACAATAGAAGAAGTGTCTGAACTCGGTTTACTTTTCGATCTTCGATCAAAGTTGATCTTTAGTCAGGGAGTTTTATACAATTGGGCCTAAGTCTTCTGATGTCCTGTTTGTTCATAGTCCAAGTTTCTGAGGCATACGTCCACACCGGCCTAATAAGCGTCTTACATATTCTTATTTTAGCTGAGATGGTTAAGAATTTCGATTTAATATATTTCAGTAATCCAAAGTAACATAACGAATAATTAAAATTTTTTTGAAGAAACGTTTCGATTATCCAACTAAATTAATTTATTCTGAATTTAATGTATTTAATATTGAACAAATTTATAAGTATACGCTGTTAAAATTTTACCATAAAAATCGTAATATGTTTGTATTACAGACACACAATTATGACACAAGACGAAATATTAATTCAACATTAGTAGAACTTAAATGTCTCACATCTGCTGGTCTAAAGCATAGCATAAATTTTGGCCCTCGGTTGTACAATGCTTTAACTAAATTACACCCAGAACTTCTAACATGTAACCCACTAACATATAACAAGAAAATTAGAAACGTGTTAATATCTTCAATTTGATTAAATAAAGTTATAGCCTATGTGTATGAATTAATCAACCTATATTATATTTGTATTCTTTAATTTGCAAATATAAATTAGTCCTACTTTTCACGTGCGATATTATTCTTCTCTAGTGTTAATATTATGTTATATAATTCCATTGCCGCTGTAATTATATTTTAGTTCCTATTTTATTTTACTTATTTATTTTTATTATTATTATTATTATTATTTTATTTTAATATTATATCTGAACTGCGACCGGGCACGAGCGCTGCTCATTCGGTCTCAAATTTTGTTAATACTACTGTATGTTCTTTTTATATTGCTTGTATTATTTTATTTGTATTTCTCTTTGTTTGTTTTGTAATTATATTTCTTTATTCTGTATATTTGAATTTAAATAAATAAATAAATAAATTTGTTATAGATATTCTTCTCTTAATTTCAAGACTGACGTCGTTGTCATTATTGATCATGGAGCCAAGATATATCAAATGTGTTACTACACGTATTAAACATATGTTCTAAAGATGTGTAATGTACACATGCATGAATTTGATTACTGTATTACAGCTGGTTCCCCAACATTATTGCTTTAAATGTGATGTCATTTCACAGACTGGTAAATAAAAAACATTTTTTTTCTAGGCAGTATCAGTGTGATCAACACAAATTTTTAACACTTCAAGATAGGCAATTGTGAAATAGACAGTAGTCTATATATTAAATTGGTATGTGTTTGAAGGTTAGGTAAAGTTTTATTCAATAAATTAATTGTTAACTTATACGCAAATTACAATACCTCACTATACCCAAATTACCCTGTTCCACTCTATCTATGAATCTCTGCCAACACTGGAGTAGTTTTTCATTTCGTGTCTGAAGAAATCTGCTGGTTTGAAGTTAAAGAAGTCGTCAAGGCAAGTTTGTAAAGCATCTTCGTTAAAGGAGTCTCCTTGAAGATTATTGTATAGAGAACGGAAAAGTTGGAAATCTTAGGTCGTCAGGTCGGGAGAATATGGGTAATGTGGAATCACCTCTAACCAAGCCCTTGGATAACTGGATAGCTGCTTTCGTCATATTAGCGGAGTGCGGTCGTGCTTTATGGTGCTGCAGCATCACTTGATGCAGTTTTCCCGGTCGTTTTTCTTAAATTGCTGCCGCAAGGCGTTTGAATTAGTGGCAATAATAATTGCCAGCAGTTATGTTTACATTCTTCGGAAGAAATTCGTAGCACACGACGCCATCTTTACCCAACAGACGCATAATGTCATCCTCTGTGAATTGACACTAACTTTTGAATGCGGTGTTGTATGTTGAAACGACAGAACCATTTTCTTTCAGTGCTTTCTTCAATGGCATTATCCCCATACACGACACAAATGTTTCGAGTCGCCTCTGCTGCCTTTGCTCTTTTATTAAACTCAAACAGAAGAATATGTTGAAAGTGTTTTTTTTTCCACTTGACACTCCATCTTCTTTAGCCCACAAATACCACAAATTTTCTTAAAATCCGCAAAATTCAAGACATAACACAACACCACAGTCTAGTATATACAGTCACGAAGGTCAATACGTAGCGAATATGCATCCATAGATAGTTGCTAACCACTAGGATCGCTACTATCGCCTCCTCACAGACAATGCGAAATACTACCGGCACAGTCTATTGTTCATAGTATCCTCAACAACTCAAGCTTCGTGACTATATACTAGACTGTAACAACACTCCAAATAACAAATGACAAACGATCAACATTCTCCTAACAACGCTGTGTTGTAATGAACAAAAAACGCTATGAATTCATGCATCAACCTAATATATGCAACACCCCATTTCTTCTTATTG
Organism: Periplaneta americana; assembly: GCF_040183065.1. Taxonomy (NCBI): domain Eukaryota; kingdom Metazoa; phylum Arthropoda; class Insecta; order Blattodea; family Blattidae; genus Periplaneta; species Periplaneta americana. The sequence goes on along the minus strand of NC_091120.1, from coordinate 32,640,945 downwards.
ATATTGCTTTTTCATTATCCGTTTTTGTAATATTCCTCAAATGTTGTGTCTTAAGATATTTGGTTATTTACTCGTTATTTATTCTCGATAAACAGAATTGAAATAATGTCTATTTTAAGCAGTTATGTACATAGTTCTAAAATTGCAATTCTTTATGTAACTATGACCAGTGATAGTCCGAGTTCAAGAGGTTATGGTCTCAGTAGTCTATGCTTTCTGAACCTCATGAAGCACGTTATAAATATTCAATAAATATCGTCTTCGGATGTCCTGTCATTATCTTTCCTTGCCCCTTCAGACGTCACAGGAGGCGAGCAAAGTCTGTATGACTTTGTCATAAATTTATGAGATGTAAAGGAACCTTGGCCATTTGAAACTAAGAAATAAGGAAAACAAAACTATTAGATATACTAGTCCGTATAGAATTAAAGGTTGACTGAGTATTCAATTGGTTACTAATAATCGTCAGTAGGTCACGGAAGACTACAAGCTCTTTATGGAGAGTAAATTTTCATACGTGACCTGAGTAATTGGGAGACAGTATCGTCTTCATAAAAGGATATTTTCTTCCGAATAATTTAGAATATGTCCTACATAATAATAAATAAATAAAGTGATAATAATTATGATAATAGTAATAATAATAATAATAATAATAATAATAATAATAATAATAATAATAATAGAGGAAAGTAGCCTAATACGAGAAAACTTTTTCGTTTCTCTAATACTGTCAAGGTCTACAATATTATTGATTGGACACTTTAATAAACTTATCTTCATAACTAATAATTACTAAATGAACAAATGGGCACAAGTAACAACAAAGGAAATAAGTGTAATGCTTAATATGAAATCTGGTGCGTAAAAAATGCAAGAATAAAAGAGCAAATAAGTACATACATTCTAGTATAACATTTACGCTTTAAATTCAAAATTCATACCTCTAAAAACAGTAGTTGTTAGCATATTACCACAGCCTACTATATACAGTCGCGAAGCTCAATATGTAGTAAAAATGCAAACTTGGGTAGTTGCCCACCACTAGGATCGCTACTATCGCCTCATCATCGCAGATCTCTCTCCTAGCAGCCGACAAAATATGTTAAACTTTCGTTGTCGTGTTCTTTTGGAAAAATTAATACCTTCCTTCCATTATTGAAATATTAAATGCATAAAGTTAATTTATTATTTTAATGAAGTATATTAAATTCCACCATAAACTCGAAGATACCTGCAAGAAATAAGTTAATATAATTTTTGTTTGTGCAAAACGAACTGAAATTTACTATAATAGGTTCACTCATTCAAGATTATAGCGATAATTAACTATGAAACCAATAAATATTAATTTGCATTTCTCTTTACAACAATAATAATGGAAATATGAATTAATGGAGTAACTTACGTGTACCGGTACTTGTAGTGTAGGCTTACGTAGTTAACAAAGTGGAATGAGGTTAAGCAATAATAATCACACCGGAATTGGAAATAAAACGTGATCAATAAATTTTATTGTAACAGACTTTTTCTACGTCTCTAGTAAAGCAACAAATAAAAATAACAACAAAATTAACAGCTATAATTAAAAACATATCCTTTGAAGAGAAAAGTAGGCCTACGCAATAATAATCCCACCAGAATTGAAAATAAAACGTGATCAATAAATTTCATTAAAACAGACTTAATTTTTCTACGTCTTTAGTAAAATAACACATAAAAATAATAACAAAATTAATCGCTACAATTAAAAATATATCCTCTGAAAAAAAAAGTAGACCTAACCTTTATTTCTCTGGAAATTTAGCAGCCTAAGTGACAAAACTTTAACCGATATCTAATGTCCCTTCGGTTAGACTGAAACATTTCGTAGTGAAATTTAAGGATATAATGTATTCTAACAGTCACAAAGAACTTCAAATTAACAGTTTTGTTTCTGCACAGTATTCTTGTGGAAACCCAGGAACCTTTCTAAATCTTTCGGAAATCGGAAAAAGGATAACTCTGGCCTCTTTCTCTTACTGTTGCTACAATTTATAGCACTACAAACGTCTCCTCCTTGTCCCATATTATTATTCAAATTATTATATTTTAGCCATTAACATTTTCATTATAACCAATAACGAAAATTTCACAAGCATCAATGTGAAAAACGCAACGAGCTAGCACTCGATAGAAATACGACACAGTCCAAAGTCGACCATGGACAGTCTATTGTTTATAGTTGCTAACCGCTTGGATCGTTTTATAACGAGATTTGCAAAAAAACACCTCAAGCTTCGCGACTGTATATTACTGTAAGCTGATGCATTATTATTTCATTAATCATTTTAAGAAGATATAGAATGTTATTAACAAAAGAAAAAGTACACTCAAGCTATAATGCTTGTACTTTCACGATGCATGTTGTTGTTCTTGAAGATACCCAACTGTAATACCTGGATGAATGAATGAATCAATTAATGAGTGAACCAATCAGTGAATCAATTAATCAATGATTCGTGGATAAATAAATCAATGTATCGATGGATGGATGATTGAATGTAGTGAGAGGGGAATAATTATTTTATCAATTAAATGATAGGACTATACGATGATAATCGCGTCCTTGCGAGGGCTCTTGGAACTCGTGCACGGCTCAATGTGGTATGCTTTTGTCGTTGACCCACAAAGAGTGAGAAACAACTCGAATATACGTTAAACCGAACACTGAGACAATCCGCGAGAGAAAGAGCTTTGCATACTGACTACAGCGCCAGGCGTTCAATAGCAATATATAATTTATATATTTTGTGCTCGACGCTAATATAGGTTTTTCAGATAGTGGTCATTGCCTGTCTTATGTCTAGTTACTAAAGACAATACAGAACAACCACAAGAAAAGAAACTAACATCCAACTCTTCCAATGATAAGAAATAAATTCTCACTCCTCTTATTAGAAATCGAAACCGTGTTCTCTACATTTGTAGCGTTGTATCCTAACGCTTCAACACCAACAAAATAATTTTGTAAAGTGACGGGATAGTGACTTTATGATATTTCGGAGGAAACAATTACTGCGTATAGTGGAATTTGGCTGTAAAATTCAAGGAATTTTGTGGAGAAACTAAATTAGGACGTCTAGTTTCGAGATTCGGTTCTCCAGGTCCCGAAGTGAAAAACTCTATTCCCGGCCGGGAAATTAAAGGGATAAACAAGCACCATATTAAGCAGTTTTGTGCTGACATGTGCCAGTTCTTAAGCACGCCCAAATTAGTGCATTCATCACGCTCATTGCTTCCCACCCGAACTGTCAAGCAACATGTCCTGGTGCCCACACGGCACACTTGTCGATCACCTTTACCCAGGTAGTTGGCTGTTTAATTACGATGTCTCTCCGGCGACCTCCATTCCTCCCATCACGCCAATGATTTCATTTCGTTTCCACACAAAGAATATTCTAGAAACTCTCCACGTAGCTCCTTTTTTCTTCAAAGCAATGCACTGGATACAAAGCCAAATTTAGTAACGACATACATTGATATTCATCTATGATGCTTGGGGATTACGTATGTATTTAGTTTCTTCATAAGCACGATGTGCGTGTGTGTGCGCGTTACCAGATGAAATTCTGGGACCGAGGATATCTCAAGCTAAAAACTAGGACACTAAAATTATTATGTACATTACGGTATGAAAATGTTTACTTTAAAACTTACAACACTGTCTACTAGCAATGTTACAAACAATTTAATACTTAAAAATTCTGTACTAACAATGAAAATAATAAATATATCAATGATAATTGTACATGGTGAATCTAAATTAAACCGACAAACTTTCAGAAGTTATAGAAGACAACCAAGTAAACTAATTAGAGATAGGAAAGCAATAGTCAGAAGCCAGTTGTTCTCACGATACTGGATGTGAATTATTTTTATTTGAAAACTATGCATTATCCTCTTACTTTTAACTTTACATGTGCCGTAACACAATTATAATTTAATACTTTAACAACCATAATTAGTTAATAAAAATCAAATTATTATTATAGAACTGTAGGCCTACATACAAAAGCAAAAAAATTAACAAAGTAACAAATTATCCGGTACTGCAGATTGGGCATGGTGGTCCAATATCCTGGCCTGCTAGATCACCCGATCTAAGCGCTCTAGATTTTTCTGTGTAGGCTCAATGAATACCTAAGTTTGTTGTACTCTATTTGCTCCTTTCCAAATTATTGTTTATAAAAAACATCTTTTTGGTTAATTTCAGATGTCTATTACAACTCATTGCTACGAGCAATTGAAAACAAACACACATAGAATGCCAGTGCTTGTATCTCTTCATTGACTTTTCTAATCTGAACATAGTATCTTTAGCGGGTAATTACTGCTATTTTTAAACTTCTAATATTTTAAAATTTTCAAATATGTGCATACAACATGACCTAATATTGGTTATATTATATGTATACTTACTTACTTACTTACTTACTGGCTTTTAAGGAACCCGGAGGTTCATTGCCGCTCTCACATAAGCCCGCCATTGGTCCCTATCCTGAGCAAGATTAATCCATTCTCTATCATCATATCCCACCTCCCTCAAATCCATTTTAATATTATCTTCCCATCTACGTCTCGGCCTCCCTAAAGGTCTTTTTCCCTCCGGCCTCCCAACTAACACTCTATATGCATTTCTGGATTCGCCCATACGTGCTACATGCCCTGCCCATCTCAAACGTCTGGATTTAATATTCCTAATTATGTCAGGCAAACAATACAATGCGTGCAGTTCTGTGTTGTGTAACTTTCTCCATTCTCCTGTAACTTCATCCCTTTTAGCTCCAAATATTTTCCCAAGCACCTTATTCTCAAACACCCTTAACCTATGTTTCTCTCTCAAAGTGAGAGTCCAAGTTTCACAACCATAAAGAACAATCGGTAATATAACTGTTTTATAAAGTCTAACTTTCAGATTTTTTGACAGCAGACTGGATGATAAAAGCTTCTCAACCGAATAATAACAGGCATTTCCCGTATTTATTCGGTGTTTAATTTCCTCCCGAGTATCATTTATATTTGTTACTGTTGCTCCAAGATATTTGAACTTCTCCACCTCTTCAAAAGATAAATTTCCAATTTTTATATTTCCATTTCGTACAATATTCTGGTCACGAGAAATAATCATGTACTTTATCTTTTCGGGATTTACTTCCAAACCTATCTCTTTACTTACTTCCAGTAAAATTCCCATGTTTTCCCTAATTGTTTGTGGATTTTCTCCTAACATATTCACGTCATCCACATATTATATTTATAGACTCAGTTAAAGTGTGGTTATCATTATAAGTCTAATTTTAACATATTACAAGTTTCATTAAATGTTATTTATTGCATGCCAAAATGACTCAGAACCACTCTAATATTCACATAATTTTATAATGTTTTTATACATATTCAATTTTATGATATGCACAAATGCTATCTCACTGTATACCACATGTGTTCAATGTGCCATTCATTGTGTTCTCCACCTGAAAATGACTTTCTAATAATTTTATAAATCTTCTCACCATTCGTGACCTGCCACAAGGGACAAAGAGTAATTAACCATATAAATGTTTACAAGTTCATTGAACCATTGATTTTATTTTAACAATGAAACTCCTACAAGTACATAGCTGCAAATACATTTTGAGATTAGTGGAAATATACCTAGTTTTAGAGAGGTAAGTGTTACAAAAAAGTAAAGAATGCTAATGAACTTAGTTTGATTTTGAACATAGGTGATGCTTCAGGACAGCAATTGACCCTTTCAATGCAGCTAAGGTTACAATCGGAATAAAAGATGTAGGTATTCCAAGCCTCTTAAACACGTCTTTCATGAAGAGAGTAGCGGTACCTCTTGCTCCAACCAGAAGTCCGATTAATTCAAGCTCTTCTACCTGGTACTTTTGGAGGTAATATGGAATGGTAGGATTGTAGATATTCTTTTTTTTCCTTATCCACTTCTGCTGGCTGTTCCTCATCCGTTTCGGAACGCACAGTGGGATCAATTGTGTATCCAGATCTTGTAGATTCCTTGAAAGCTACTAGCTTATATCTATGCGCCGTGTACTGCCAGTGACGGAGAGACCACGTCGAAAATATTTGTTTTGTGGAAATATAACTTTGTAATGTAATAAAACAGAAAATTAATTCTGTATTAATATAGATTGATAAGTTCTATATTGAACCTACAAAATTATAATTTAATAAGCCTACAGTTCTAGGTGTCTAATTTCTTTGAAGAGAGCCGTGAAAAAATTGTGGACTTCGAGACATTGACGGCGCCATAAACCGAGAAATTCTCCATATTCCAGTCTATTTTCAAAACCTTACAGTAAATGTAGTATATTTGTAATTTGTTTCTCGTGAGCTTACTGTGAAGTATGTATTATGTAAAATAGATTAAAAATTGCTTTTATTTAATTCAGTAACTCAAAAAAATTTCGAACATACTATGTTTCAATATGCACACCATTATGAGCACGACACAAGTCATAACGATGTTCAATTTCAGTCCACACTCTGGCAAGAACGTCTGGAATAACTTCTTGAGAATGGCAAGATACGGAATATTTTTACTATAAACCTTATTTTTGACACAACGGTAACAACAGAGTAGCACTACAGTGCTAGTGCGCTGACCTTCCATACAGGCGGCACGGGTTCGATACCCGGTCAGGTATGGGTGGAATTTCTGGCGGACAAAACAGACTTTGCAGAAGGTTTTCATGTGGGTACTCCCATTTCCCACTTTCATTTCACCAATACTCTTTATACCACCACCACCACACACATACACAACACATCTAACCACCTTATACAACACAAACATGCTGCATTCAGGACAATGGTACACAGATTACTCAACATACCCATGAACCAACAACACTACAATGAAGAAGTGAACACAATCAAATACATAGCACAAGAAAACGGATACAATCCAAATATAATAGACAATATCATAAGGAAGACAAAACAAAAACTTAACAAACACAAAAATATACAAAACACAACACAAACACAAGAACACAAGAAATACATCACACTAACATATGAAAACAAAAGCACACATAAGATCGCATCTTCATTCAGGAAATAGAAATACAACTTAACATACAGAACAGAAAACACACTACAAAGACATCTCAACACACAAAAAACACAAACAAATAAATACGACCACACAGGTGTATACAAACTCAAATGTAATAGTTGCGACAAGTTCTACATAGGACAGACAGGCAGATCATTCCAAACACGCTACAAAGAACACATTAAAGCTATAACTAGAGGACACAATACATCTACATACGCCGATCACATAACCAATACTAGCCATACATACAATAACATAAATACGGACATGGAAATCCTACACACACAACCCAAGAACCAAAAACTCAACACACTAGAACAATACGAAATATACAAACACACTAAAACACACCCTGATCAAATCCTCAACACACAGATCAATTTCAGTACACACACACACTATTCGACTCCACAATTCAACACCTTCCAACAACAAAACACACCCTCCTAACAGGCAGAGAAGTTCGAGATGACGCCGCGATCTAGTAGGCTCTGATGATGGTGCGTGAAGCACTGAAACAGCTGTAAGCCGGACAGATATTTCATATTTAACACGAGTAAGTCCACTAGTTCATCAATTAATAATACTCTTTACTTCCCCCTCATTTCATCTATCATATGCAATAGTAAAAATAGGATGAACTGATGTCAGGGGGTAATACCGGGTTTCGAATGCTGATCTAGGTTCTAAAGACTTGGGGCTCCGGACTCTGGATTCGGGTTCGTCAGTAGCCAATCGAGCCTTATCTGTAGGGTCCAGGCAGCATGGCCCGCCTGTCAGCGTCGGATTTACGAATGCCAACCAGGCCATCTGTCGGACTTAAACAATCATCGCTTACAGGACGTACATTGGGCCTAAACGGCCTAAGTGCAGGGATCCAGTCCTGATTGAGCCCTCGTGAAAAAAAAAAAAAAATCAATCAACAGCACAACACACGTCGTAACGATTATTCAATTGCAGTCTACACTTGAGCAGGAACGTGTGGAGTAACGCTTGAAATTGCTTGTCTGATTATTTCTTGAGGACGTTAAGATCCGGAATGTTTTCACTGTAATAGTATGTTACAATACAAGGTTAGTAAGTGCTTGTTACAAAATCGAGAAAAAGTTTGAAAACAAACAGAGCGTGTTTTTCAATTTCCGAGATTTTGTAATGCACTTCACAAACTTGTATTGTACAACATTTTTGTACGATCATATGTTTAAAATTGCTAGCACAATTTATTTTGCATTGAAAAATCAGAGCAATATTATTCTAAAGCCTTCGCAAAACTGCATTGTAATGGTAACTAAGTAACAATAAGTATACTGTAATGGGTCTATTTCAGTATAGTTTTGTGTTATGAGAAATGGTTTCCCTAGCAACAAGTTTCTGTGTGGGAATTCTAAATTTCAAGGCCTAACAACAATAAATAAAAAGATAATATTCAGTCATATGACTTCTTTTAGTGTAAAATACTATGATAATTACTTTACATTATATTATTAACATTGTGAATGTTTTCGCCAAATTTTGGCATCTTCAGACATAAATAGTCGATAATATATCTTTTTTTTTTTTTTTTTTTTTTCATCTTTTTCATGTTTTTAACTTTTTTAACTGCAACATTCCTTGAATTATTTAACACATTTTAATATGTATTCCAATATTTTCATAAGATATCGACTATTTATGTTTGAAGATGCCAAGATTTGGCGAAAACGCTCACAATGTTAGTAATATAATGTAAAGTAATTACCATGTAACCTTAGTATTTTACATTAAAATAAGTCTTATGACTGAATATTATCTGTTTTTATTTGTTGATATTTGACGTATTGGAACTTATAAAAGATGAATTCTAAACTAACAACAATAGCTGTAAATACAGAAAAAAACACGATCGTGCAAAAAACCTTATTATTGATATACCGCTAACTCCAGATGAAGAAGTCTATTGGGGTAAGATCAGGATTTCTTGTGGGCCACGGGATGGCTGCATTTCTGCCAATCCGCCTCTCTAGAAATCGACAATTTAAACAGTGGCGACTCGTGATATTTTTTGTTTGTAGGATATGAGACTGACGATTGATGACCAAGGCAGAAACTAATAATAATAATAATAATAATAATAATAATAATAATAATAATAATAATAATAATAATAATAATAATAGAGCATGCGCAATTAATTTCTTGCTACAGTTAAATTCTTCTAAATGATCGAATACTTCAGATATTCTTTCGGCAGTCCTGTCTTCTTGTCTCGTGACCAGAATATTGTACAAAATGGAACTATAAAAATTGGAGATTTTTCCTTCGAAGAGATGGAAAAATTCAAATATCTTGGAGCAACAGTAACAAATATAAATGACACTCGGGAGGAAATTAAACGCAGAATAAACATGGGAAATGCCTGTTATTATTCGGTTGAGAAGCTTTTGTCATCTAGTCAGCTGTCAAAAAATCTGAATGTTAGAATTTATAAAACAGTTATATTACCGGTTGTTCTGTATGGTTGTGAAACTTGGACTCTCGCTTTGAGAGAGGAACAGAGATTAAGGGTGTGGATAAACTCCAGAACACGGACTGCGCCCTTTCCCTCTTACTTCAAAATTCCAACCTTGTGCACACAAAATAAATTATTGGCACTGAAGAGTGCCTTTTCGTAAATATAATGATGCGCATTCGACAAACGCAGACAAATCTGGTCTTTTTAGTATTTTAAGACTAATTTGGTAGGTGCAGTCCGTGTTCTAAAATTTTCCCAAGGGTGTTTGAGAATAAGGTTCTTAGGAAAATATTTGGGGCTAAGAGGGATGAAGTTACAGGAGAATGGAGAAAGTTGCACAACGCAGAGCTGCACGCATTGTATTCTTCATCTGACATAATTAGGAACATTAAATCCAGACGTTTGAGATGGGCAGGGCATGTAGCACGTATGGGCGAATCCAGAAATGCATATAGAGTGTTAGTTGGGAGGCCGGCGGGGAAAAGACCTTTGGGGAGGCCGAGACGTAGATGGGAAGATAATATTAAAATGGATTTGAGGGAGTAGGATATGATGGTAGAGACTGGATTAATCTTGCTCAGGATAGGGATCAATGGCGGGCTTATGTGAGGGCGGCAATGAACCTCCGGGTTCCTTAAAAGCCAGTAAGTAAGTAAGCCCTGTCTTCTGAAAGTCCTGTTAATTCTTTTGTTGTATTGTAGCTTATTTTATTTACTTTTATGTAATTTTGGTTTTTATTCATTTTATTTTTTATAGGCTATTATATCATTCTAAATTATTTATTATTTCGTTTATTCTATTCTTTTAAAATGACAATGAACTGCAGTTAAGGAGGCTACAAAGCTACTTGAAAATTCGTACTGTATTGTAGTTTCTGGCAGGGTTTCCACCCCACCACTCAGAAAGAAGGGTCGTGGTATTAGGATATACGATCATATCTTCAAACGCGGTTAAAGTCAAGCCATACCCCGTCCTCCGCACTCACCCCTGTCCATAACTTCACTGCTAGAAAAAACTGTTTGCTGTAAGATATTTGGATGGTTCCTCGGAAAGTAATTCTAAGGTCTGAGATGTGCAGTGACGACAACTCACGACAGAAAGTGGACGTTTGAAGAAAATTATTTCATCGGGACGCATTAAAAATAAAATCTGTAATTAAAATCTTTTCTATCCTCAGAGGCACGAAATTAAACTGTAGGATCATCCTCATGGAGGAATCGCCACTGGATTTAAATCTTCTTGTACATGATTCGCAAAGTTGGGCGGTGTTCTATTGAAACCCCATCATTCATTTCTGAAACCTCTGTATATACATTTTACGTATATACTGTAGAGTAGAGTGTAGACCTAATGTGCATAGGATACACAGTCCACTTTTGAACTTAGCGATATTGTGTGTACGTAGTACTGTAGACCTACAAGCAAACCTACAGTATATCGTTTTCAGTACAGAAATGTAATCTTCCTCTTAATAGTGTATTAAAATAGCTTACTCCAGGAATTAGGACCTACACAGTGCAGTTCTACCTCTTAAACACGGAGGATGAGTGGATGACTGATGCGTTACGCAACTGGACCGATATTTATGAACGAAATTTCTCGGTTCGACTAGAAAATTCCAGTCTCTCCTACCATCTACCAAGAACTTCGCGCAACTCCTAGAATGTTAGAGATGGGTAAAAAATAACACAACAGTTATTTTGGAACTGTTCCGGTCTCGGAACTGTTGCAAAAATGAACAGTAGGTCGGAACCTCCTGTTCCGAAATAACAGTGTTCCGACTCCGAGCTGCTCACTTGCCCAGCTGTTGCGGGCTCGCAGTACCGCGTTGCACAAGGTATGTTCCGACTCCCTCGGAACTGTTGCAAAAATGAACAGTAGGTCGGGACCTCCTGTTCCGAAATAACAGTGTTCCGACTCCGAGCTGCTCACTTGCCCAGCTGTTGCGGGCTCGCAGTACCGCGTTGCACAAGGTATGTTCCGACTCCGAGATAACAGTCGGAACGTCGGAGCTTGTTCCGATGAACCAACGACAGCAGCAGTTACACTGTTCTCGTTGTTCTTTATGTTGTACTTGGAACTTCGTTGGATGAAGTTGGTATTTGAAACTCTCACGTGGTTGGAGGGGGGCGCATGGAAATTGAAATCCTTGCGGTGGCGCGAACTTTAATATCAACATTTGTAAGACTGGCCAATCATCTGTAATGTTATAGTAAGTATTTAATAATCTGTAATATTCATTACCGCTTTATGGTTTATTTCACCATTAGTTGACTAATTCTGTTTTATAAACATTCTACAAAGTCATAAAGTACGCATACTATTATTAATTCATTGATCAGCTGATTCTATACAAAGGTTAAAGTCGTAAATGGTAATGAGTGGTTTAGTTACAATGTCTGTATGTCGTTTGTTGAGGTTAAGTCTGACAAGCACAAGTTTTTGTGCTATCTTCTCTGTTATCAAAGAACGACAAAAATGTTGTAGCATTATTTGTTGGAAACTACCCATATAAGGACTGATTTGGAGAGCGATGTTTAATGCGAAGTTTAAATTACACTTTGGTAAAGATGCGATTCCAACACTTTACTAACCCACTGCGGGGTTTCCAGGTTTCAGTACTGCCAATATATATCTTTTTTATTTATGAAATTGTAATATTTATTATTATTATTATTATTATTATTATTATTATTATTATTATTATTATTATTATAACTGTGCATTAAGAAAAGTAAAAATAAAAATTAATGATTTGTTTTATTTTTATTATGTAAGAGAGAGAACAGAAATTACATACCATATGTTTTAAATGTTATGTTATTTTTTTTTAGTTGGCTACCATGTCTTTATAACTTTATGTACGAAAACAAAGTGTTGTATTCTGTCCTTGTAGTCAACAGCTGTGTAATTACTAACATTAAGCTTTTGAGTTCTGTCCGCATGCACAGCAATTTTCCAAAATCGATTCGAATGTGCATTGCAGTGCCATCTATAGATAAGAATGTGTACTATGTCATGCCTATGAGTGCTCCAGTGTGAGCTGCATGGTGTTATTTGTCTATGGTGAAGAGGGAGGGTACTGTACCGTTCGTTTGAACGACTCGACTCCGACTCATCACCACTGGTGACTGTTATTTCGGAACTGTTATTTGGAACATAGTATTTTTTCGGAACCGGAACCGTCGGAACTGTTCCGGGAAAAGAACAACTTCGCCCATCACTATAGAATGTTATTCATTTTTGTATGAAGTTATACCAACATGCAACAGATGTCACTTCAACTGCCCCCGTGTCGCTGAAGTGTACTCATTTGCCATCTATCGGCAAGCAGCTAAAAGTCCGCTAATACTTCCAAGTCATTTCAACTCGGAAGTTGATGAAATCTTTTTTCTGAGACACAGACAATGCAGGATGCAGTACAAATTTATTTCACTTCAACATGAACTAATTATAGCCTGCTTTTATTTTGCATTTTTCTGTCTTTTATTGTCTATTGATCATTTTTAGGTAACCTGTTTTTGTGATTATCTGATGATTGTATATTTATTTTTTTATTCTTACATTTATTCACATTGTAGTAGCCATGTATTATATATATATATCTACTCTGACGTTGTCTATGACTGTAAATCGCTGGATGACATTAAATTCATCTATCTATCTATCTATCTATCTATCTATCTATCTATCTATCTATCTATCTATCTATCTATCTATCTATCTATCTATCTATCTATCTATCTATCTATCTATCTATCTATCTATCTATCTATCTATCTATCTATCTATCTATCTATCTATCTATCTATCTATCTATCTATCTATCTATTCTACTTTTGTTGTATTGCTGCTTATGAACGGACATTTTTTACGGTGTAATCGTTGTCTATATTCAAAAACCTACTGCTGATTGTTTACGAAATTCGATTGCGTCTTGCAGGAATTTGCCTTATGGTTGCATCAGCCTTAGCACCTGATCACAAGTGTTAGGCCTTACGTGCTTTCTCCCCATTCAACGCAACAGAACAAATAATACAGCAGCAGTGCCCGCAGTCAACATATTATATTCACAAGTGAAGGACGTAAAAAATTTCGAAAGTAAAACAAAGCGGACAAAGTTTTTTTTGCGACAGTTAATGACTGTTTGGTGACAACGTGTTTTGCACAGATGGAAGTATACCATTTATTTGTATTGTATTATTAAAATAATGCTTTTTTATTATTTTAATATCATATTTCAAGAAATTTAAGGTCATTTTGTAGGTCATTTTTTCTGTGATTTTTAGGTCATCAACTTCTGAGATTATCTATAGTTAGTGGATCTGATAAGATGTTTCGTCATGGCTTGCCCGACATTTGCGTTAAATTTGGAATAAACCTCGGGGAGGGAGAAGGAAACAGTAAAGTAATAGACACAAGCGGTATTCTGATATTTTAATTTTAAATTGTACGCCTTCTCTTCATAATGTGTTTGTGAAGAAGTAAATGATGTATGGATCATGTATAAAATGTGTGGATTTTATTGTTGCTAATGTAATTGTTGTCATGGCGAGAGTGATTTGAAAACTTTTAATTCACTGCTATGAATAAAGTAATTGTTTAAGTTGCTAAGGTCGGTGAAATAAAGACCAGTTTAGATACCAGTCATATTCATTGCTGTGAATAAAGTCATTGTTTAGGTTGCTAAGGACGGTGAAATAAAGACCAGTTTAAATACCAGTCATATTCACTGCTGTGAATAAATTCATTGTTTAGGTTGCTAAGGACGTGAAAGAAAAACCACTTTAGTTATCACTGTTATCAGTTATGGATAAAATGAATTTATTAGGAGCATTTGTTTTTAAGTTTGATGAACATTGTTAGTTTTGAATATGTTCGAAATGCATATTTTGCCTTTTTTCAAAGTGTATTCAGATATGGACTTATTTTGTGGAGTAATTCTAGTGATATTACAGACATTTTATTAATTCAAAAGAAAGTTATTAGAATACTGACAGCTTCAACTAGTAGAACACACTGTAGACCTCTGTTCTTACAGACAGGTATTCAGACCGTCATAAATCTGTACATATATGATGTTCTAGTGTTTATGAAAGAACATTTGCAGGATTTTAATATGAGAAGTGAGTAACACAATCATACAACGAGGAATAGGCAATTATTACTGTAGATTATCCACTTTGTAGACTTAGTGTGACAAAAAAATACTATAAGTTGATTGGAATCAAATTATTTAATAAGCTCCCTAATAAACATTCAACTTCTTCCTGTTGAAAGTTGTAAAACAAAATTGTACAGTTGGTTAATTAAAAACCCACTTTACTCAATAAATGAGTTCTTTGAAATTGACATACATTTTTAAACAATGCAGTTTTGAATGTTATGGTTGTTGTTTCTTAATTTTTTTTGCAATAATGAGATTTTAAATTAAACCTAGTGGTAAATCAATTTTCATTGAAATTTCAATGTATTAATGAACAGAGGAAATTGCACTACCTTATGTTGCATTTTTAAAGTTTATTATTAACCTCTGTTGTAGTATTCTTAACTAGTTATTAAACATATGACAATTAGTACTTGATACTGTCTTTTATCTAGTAAATATAGTACTTTTAATAATTAAATTTTTATTTTGTATATCTATGAAATGTATTGCAGTAAGATTGTAACATTTGACAATGTCTATAGTGAAGTTTTTCATTCAATGACAATAAAGATTATTATTATTATTATTATTATTATTATTATTATTATTATTATTATTATTATTATAACTCTTAAGTTGTGGCTTGAAAACATTAATTTAAAATACGAAAACATCATCTTCGGTAAAATATTGTATCCTTACAGCTATTACATACAATTCATTATTTAATAGGACATTTTTGTAAGGATAAATTTAGTTGTTGAAAATACAATGCCAAAGATTATTCTGGCTAACAATAATTGTTACCGAACAGTATGAAAATCGAAACATTAAGTTACAGCCTACTTTTATAAACATACATGTGAGGAGAAAAAAAAAAGTCTTAAAATCAGACAACCTATTTGACTTTATTAACTGCAGTAAACATAAAAATGAGACTGAAAATTCAATGTACACTTTTAACTCTAATTACGAATGACATTTATATTATAACATTAATGAATTCATTCATAACATGATGCAATTCAATATTCGCACCTCGAAACTCATTTGTCTCCACTGTCACCGGCTTACGCATTAATCTAGCCAATCGCAGGCTTTGTTTACATGTTTCACATGGCAGGTCATGCGCAACGAAAGCGCGCGCTACAATTCTATTGGCTAGACGTCAACCATGTTCCATGTAGAATATTCTGGCACCATCCCCAAACTTCTAGTCGGCTGATGTAACAAACCTTCTTTCCAGAAAAGAATGTCGGGGTGTGTATATAAATAGAGACGTCATATGCAGTGTGGCATACTGATCAAGAGGGAGCTGAATCTAGCAAGACACTCACTGGTAAAAGTCGCCAGCTTACAACCAACGAAGATGAACAGCGGGAGCCGGCCGCCGCCTTGTGTCGACAAGTCTCGGCCGGACGGAGGCCAGCCACCGGGGAAGCGGAAGACGAGGCGGAAGACGGTGAAACCGACGGCCGCCGCAAAACCTGTCTCTCCGGAAGCAACATCACCACCACAACCATCATCATTTGGTAAGTCCAGCGCTTCACCAACCAAGACGATCGACGACTTACATACACTAAAGACCATGGCACCGATCACTGCTAATAGAGCAGTAGTGATCACAAACGCTGACCCCGACCTACTGGACGCAGTGACTCCACGGAAACCCACAACGACCTTGACTTTAAACAAAACCACGAGAGCCTACGTTTTTTCCTCCCGAGAAAACTTACGGCAGATGACTTTAATGCATCCACGACAATTCGGGAAGCACGCCCGATACCAAACTCCACCAACCGCCACTCTCCTCGGACCTTGGGAACTACCAGGCCACCCATCCCATCCCTCCTCCACCCCACCCCCCTCTCTATTGGACAGTGAATCTTCTTCTTCTTCTTCTTCTGAGGAAGAGGCAGAGGTTACTTCCATTCCACAAGAGGGGCCCTCAGAAGGGCCGGCTCCAAAACCTAGAGCAGAGAGGTCTCCTGTCCCTAAACCCACAGCAGAGAAGTCTCCCAACGGACCACCTCCCAGCTCTGAGGCGTCGTCTCACGAATCCTCAGAAGGGAAGCGGTCCAACAGGCGCAAACCAATTCCCACAAAAGTATCCGGTTCGACTCCGGCAAGCCCCACTTCTCCCACTCCTCCTAACACCGCACAAGGAACCAAGACAAGGACAGTACTGAAAATACTGAACCACACAAAAAACGGCAACAACCCACTACACATAGAGCGACTAATGAAACAGTACCGACTCGACATTCAAACTCCACGACAGTTCTGGGCACACACTACCAAGACAACTACACTCACATTCGCCACGATTGACGACGCGGAGAAGTTCGCTAGGGCAATTCCCCTGTACAACTTCGGTCCGTCCGCAGAAATCAACATTACGCCTAGTGAATCAAGACAGAAACAGACCCGAAATAAAGAGATCAGTGTCGTCATGAAAAATGTCGACACGCTGATCTCTGAGGACGAACTAATGCAGATCCTGGCTGTAACACATCCAGGCATCACACGCATTAAGAGAATTATCTCCGCACAGACAGACAAACCCACCAACTTAGTTAGAATTTTCACAAATGACATCACCACAGCAGACAAATTACTAGAAGGAATTAAACTTGCAGGACGGTACTACAGAGTAGAGCCATCACACGAGACAATCTTCCACCGACCGTGCCTTAACTGTGCACAATACGGCCATACAAGGACAAACTGCGACAAGCCCAAGACTTGTTTTAAGTGCGGCAAAAATCCCGACCTGTGCAACCACAACCGCCTATCCCAGATTAGGTATTGCGCCACGTGCAACAGCGACACCCATTATACGGGCCAAGCTCGCTGTCCAAAATATCCAAGGACTAATCTCATAACCTCCACCGATCCCACGCACGTCCCCATAGACACCCACAAACCAATACCGAAACCTATACCCAAACCATCACAGTCCGTTTTCAACCCAACACTTCCCAAACCCGAATTGTCTTATGCGGATGCAGCTAAGACAACGACAACCAAGACAAACACTACAGACGATCCACAGACAGAAAAAACAACTACGGAACAGCTGGTCGAGGGGGTTCTACGTTCTGCTATGCAGAAAATAGAATCCTACATTGACCGGCAACTAAACAGACTACAGGACGAAATAGTGACATTCACTATTTCTTTACTCACTACTGACACAAACCCTACGAAACGACACACGACACTTGCCACAGCCAACCAGGCAGCCAGACGGCTTCTACGGAAACGAGTAGCCCACCACTTTGTTGGTAACAGGTTACGAGTTTCCCTAGCGCCACTACAAAAACGTGACTAGGACAGAACTGACCAGAGCACTGGACTCTCCACCTCTCATTAACATCTGCGAGGCATGGTGCTCACTTCACTTCATTCATTTCATTCACAATTCAACTGATAACGTGTACATGTTCATAAAATCATTCACAGGGGAAATACACTACTGTTAGATGAGAGGGCAAACGGCTTATAGCTGGGTACCTCGATCTAAAGTTAGAGAATTGCTTGTCGAGGAACCAATGGAGGCATGGGATGCTTACCCTGCCTGCCATTTTAAACATCATTCATTCTTTCTTCGTCCCCATTCATTCGTTCGTTAGTGTGGCATACTGGAAGGTACTTCGCTGTTGTGCTTGTTCGGAACATCGGTGTTGTGTGCATAGTGCTGTTGTGTCTCCGATTGCGTACGTATTGGTTTCGAAGTTTGTGAGTCGTGTTGACAGCTAAACGTTTACTTGGTGTACTTCTGTTCTGAGGTTCAAGAATTCGAAGACGTCGTCATGTTTCAACACTGCAAGAAGGCATTTCCATTGGTACCAAGGCTGCTAATTCAACGGCAGCATCAACAATCCTTACCACGTTACATATGGAATTTTGGTCGGCCTGTTGACCTTAGGTCAATAGTTCGAGACATGGATAGGGCAGCGGAGAGATTCGAACGAGAAGTTGCAGATTTTTTCCCATTTCGTCGGCATTTCTTCCCCCGCCCAATTGCCATCGAAGGTGTCAAGCAGCGTGGAGATGCCTATCATCTTAATTTCGACGTACAAGGTTTCAAACCTGAAGAGATAAACGTTTCTCTGAAGGATAACGTCCTTAAGATACAAGCAAAAATGGAGAGAACAGGTGAGGATGGCAGTAAGTACCAACAAGAATTCTCACGTGAATTAACCTTGCCAGAAAACGTCGACCCAGCAGAGCTTAAATCATACCTACATGACGGAATTTTGAGCATTGAAGCAACCTACAAGCCGGAAGAGAAGCCTAAAGAAATACCAGTTAGTAAAGATTAAAAGCTTCACTGAGTGTTATGATAATGCCCATATGAATTAGCATCATTTAGTTGTGTTATATTTCATGTATGTGTACTCTTGTGAAGGAACTGTAATTTGTTACTTCTATGTTGTGCAAATGGATTAGGCGTTCTTGGATTATTAAGCCTATGTACAGACAGTGAAGCTTTGAATGGAAAGACTGAATTAGCCTATAGCTCTAAAAAAACTAACATAAAAATTGTGCTCGCTACAATGATGCTTTGTCAAAGTATATATAGGCATATTTCTTTAAAAATGTTAACATTTTCATAAAATTCTCCTTCCAGATTATGTAGGCCTATCTATTGTAAGACACTTATTTCAATAGAAGATTGGAACACTTGCTGAATTGACTATATCAGACCCATTTCAATGTAGTTAATTGTTTTCCTATTGTAACATTTCATAATTAATTTGATGACTTCTTATGAACCGTCTTATAAGGCAGCAACTGTGGGAGGATTAATCATGAGCTGTATGGGCTCCAATATGGTTAAAAGTGTCATTTGTCTTGTGCTACAACTTGATAAAATTAATAAAATAAATAGTATTCAGCTCTATGGACTTTAACATGATTAAAAATGTGATTTGTCTTGTGCTGCAACTTGATAGGATTATGAAAATAAGTACTAGTGCATTATTGTGTAGCCCGTAGTTTAACCAAAACAGAACAAAATTCAAGAAGTATTATAATTCAGTGAGTTGAAAACAGAATAGTAGTTGAAATTTTACTTCTGAAGATATTAGTAGTGTAAAGTTACGAATAATAAAATTGATTATAGCTGTTGAATTTTGTTAGATATGCTACCACGATATTATAGGCATATGTCTAGGTTTATCGTTGTAATTCTTTACAATTGCGCTACTGAAAGAAGGATAATATAATATTCATACCCACATACCGACCATATTGCATATATGGAAGGCATACACAAAGCCTGAACTCATCAAACCTTAACTGTTATGGCACTCGACCTTAAGAAAACTCATTTTCTATCTATATAAGTTACCTACAAAAAGCTTTTATGCAAGGCATGCGATCCTGCCTCTTTGCGAGCCACAACTTTCTCAGCAACTTTCTACCCTTACTCCGATGCGAAATTGGCGTCGCCCTTCAATTTGTTTTTATGTTACGGCATATATGACTGCATTAGAAGCCAAGTAAATACATCTTACCGTATTTTGGTAGCGCAATTATGAAGAAATATCTCTATCGTTTGTATTCCCAGCTGTCCATTGACCTTTTTTTTTCTTCCACTTTGTAATAGACAAATTTAACTCCATTTGCAGATTGTGAGATGTATATTCTACATATGTAGATGTAGGTATATAGTGCACCATCATGAATTTATTATTCATAAATAGTTAAAGTAAATAAAAAAGATTTTGTCTGAATTATATAAACATATTTGACAGAATAGCACATCTTGTTTATAAACACATGAAGGTTGATAAATTGTTGACTTGAAGACTGATAGCTCTTAAAATATTTATGTATTTTACACTTGCTCCATGCATTGAGGGCATACTCTGCATCAATACTTTGCTAACAACTGAATATATTTTTCATGTAGCATACAGTATTCATATTGGCACCTTATACATGTTACATATCTTCAATAATTAAGACTGATAGCATATTGTGCTTATAGATTGTAATAGGAACAAATGTAAATGTGTATGGCATTATTTTGTACTGATAATGAATTTCAATAAACTTGCATGTTATGGAAATGTTTGTTATATTTTTGTAATGTACTCTGTGAACATTCTTCTCATTCCTAAATCCCAAAGAAAAGTTCATTTTTGTTGTAGATGCTGAGAAGATACTGGAACAATGTGGAATATACTACAGAGTGGTTACTTACTGTGGCTGATGCAACATAGGCTGAGGTGGTTACTACGAGAATGAAATCCTGTTCAGAATTAATATTAATGGTTGACCAGCATTAAAAAGTCATGTTACAATGTGAAGTAATGGGAAAATGATATACACCTTTGAGTGCATAGGAAATTGGGCGAAATTATTAGAATGTGATACATAATAACCACCTCATTTGATTTTGCAGCAATCATAATAAGTAACCACATTAAAAAGGCAATTTGGCAGTGTGAAGTAATGGATAAATGCACACTTTCGAGTGCATAGAAATGTAACGGAAATTAGATGAAAATGATTGAAGGTGTATGTAACCTCAACTGATTTTGCAGCAATCACAATAAGTAATTGGTTATTGTGAGATTACCGAAATCTATGAGAATGGGATAGTGCTCCTGTGTTGAAATTCTATGGAGTCCGAGTGAAATTTGATGCGAATTACGACTTGGTCATGTCTTTGCGAGCTACTCCCATTTCTACTACCACCATTGTTATTGCTCAGCTCCAGAGCAATATGGATCTACCTATGTGATTTGTCATAGGCAGATGGTTAAGTTACAGAGCCATGTTTTATCCAGGCTAGTTTTCAGCGGTGCCACAGTTGCAGGCACATGGTGCTTGACTGTCGACAATCCAGTCTCAGCACGGTTGGTGGACCAATGCGATGCACACACATTCTTATGTATTAAGACATCAGGTGAACAACGTATTTATTAGCTGTCGTTATGTTATAGCAAAAGCTATTGACATTGTCAAAATGAGGACCGTTTTTGCAAAACTTGCGAACTGCAAAATTGAGATTTTGATGGATTTGTTAACATAAGGCAGGCCTCTACATGATGTTCAAAGCGTCTTAGTAAGATTGGGTTGTCTTCATTGTAGTGTGTCAAAGTGTGATGGTTTTTTCAAAACTTGCTTTCTGCTATAAGTGAGAGATACAGCAAAACTTACTTACTATAGTGTTTAGTCTCTCCTGTAAAATTGAGTTTTTTCAGTTAGCAAGTTTTGCAAAAAACGGTCCTCAAATACAAGTATGACATCATTCTAAAATAAGCAGTATTATATTATATACACCAATAAAGATAAAACAGACTGATTCTAAATACTCCTTATAGTTTGCAATTGGGAGTCAAGATTATCAAAAATATATCATCTAGACGAAACTTGCAACATACTTATCTCAAACAATAGGCCTACATGACACTTGTGTTGCATACATTAAGACAATTAACTTGTAAGAATTTATGAGAAACTGCTAACATATTAAAAAGAAAATCTCTACAGCCTGATTTTTCTAATAAAAATATTCTTGTACATCATATAATGGGTTTCTGAGAGGTCACATTTTCATTTTTACTTTGAAT
Source organism: Periplaneta americana (assembly GCF_040183065.1). Lineage (NCBI taxonomy): Eukaryota > Metazoa > Arthropoda > Insecta > Blattodea > Blattidae > Periplaneta > Periplaneta americana. Next base: position 32,618,584 of record NC_091120.1, on the reverse strand, counting down.
TTGTCTCGTGACACTTCTTATGATAACATGTTAAACATCTTGCAACCCAAAATAACAAGAATTAATTACTTTTGTTTTTTAAATGGTATGCAATATAGTGTGTCTAGTTTTCACGAATATTATACTCATGTTTATCCATTCTACTGGTGAAGTCATGAAGATTAAGTACAGAAGAAGTTCAAAAATATATTCATTAACAACTTTTAAACATGGTCTCTTTTATAAACAGTGGTATACAATTTGGTGTGCCTGATGCTTCTGTAATAATTATTCCTTTTTTCTGAATTAATAGGACTTCATTCAGTTTATTACTGTTTCCCCACACCAGGATTTCATACTTTAATATGCTATGAAAAAAATAAATATACACTTCTCAGGTACTGCCCGGTATTTTGTCTTTAATTAAAGATAACTTAGTGTAATAATTATTTTGCAAATTATTATTTATTACAATTATTCTTAGCTTCCTGTTTCATTGTTTATTGAGACTATTGATCGACAAGATCCGTGTATAGGAAATGAAAATATTCAACAACTAATAATTCCTTTCGTACCATTGTCAGAAATTCAGGTTGTTTTTGATAGTCATATAGAGAATATTGAGTCTGAAGTGATGGATTTAGTGTTACATATACATAGAAAGAATTTATATAAGAGGAACACTTGCTCGAGGAAGTAGAAGAGAGATTCTCACCTAATCAGGTTGCGAAAGTAAAACATAATACAACTTACTAATGTAGTTGAAGGTTGGAACAATCCTTCCCAAAAACAAATTGTCACACATCAATCTGGAAATTTATAGAATTTGTTAAGAAGAACCAAAAGAACAATGAAATTAAAAAAATATATATCTGGAAAGATTTATTGTAACAGATACAGCAATAATAGTTAAGCTATTTTTCAACATATTCCCCACCGAAATTGAGACATTTATCATAGTGTAAGATCAACTTTTCTATCCCTGTGTCGTAGAAGTCTGCACATGGGATCGGAACCAGTATGTGACAGCCATCTGCACCTCTCTGTCGACCCCATGGTATACAGTTCCAGTGGGGAATATTTTGAAAAGTAGCTCAACAGTTGCTATATCTATTCCAATAATTTTTTCCAATGAAATTATGTTTTCTTTCTGTAAACGGTCCCAGGCGAATTAGTTTTTTACTGCCCCTGTAATTGCGCTCGAGTGGCCAGAATTTGGATAAGCAAAAAAAAAAAAAAAACTTTTTTTATCTGTCCCCATGAGAATGCTTGTAAGATTACTGGTGGAGCAATAGATCGTTGCTAATTCAATTCTAATAAGAATCGATTAATATATTTATTGAAAATTATTGTAATTATTATCATAGGTACTGTATACAGTATGATACCTCCGATATTTTTACAGTTATAATAATAAGCGCATGATAATGGAAGTAGAATTATTCTATAATTGGTGATGCTCTATCTTCACTGAATAACATTATTTTATTATATCTTTTCCGAAGATATTTGCTTTGTTTTTTACTTAAGAGATAGCGTCCCGTGGACCACAATTAGGTTGTTAATCAAAACCTTCTATTGAAACTATCAATTCTATTAGTATCGATATTGTTTGGAAGTATCGAGAGTGTTATTCGAGATGTCCTTGCAGTTTGTCTTGAGCTACTATCTGGCGGAGAAGTTCGTAAGTTTCTGTGTACTATTCAGCGCTGCAGTGCACAGGAAGTTAGGAAGTTGTTGGCGGAAGAATTCGAATGTGAACCAGAATAAGAAAATATTTCAATGTTTTAAACCATTTTTCCTGTTCGCGTTTGTGTTATTAATTCAAATAAGACTTTGAACTCCTTCTGGTTAAACTATTGTATGTATGAGTATTTTTTAATATTAGTTTTAAATAAGTTAGACTAGCAAATTCTCATAAACATTAACTCTGATGAAATCAATTACGTTCCGTTATCTTCATCTCTAGGGTATTTCTTAACCACTTCAGAGAACTAAAAAAAAAAAAAAAAAAAAAAAAAAAAAAAAAAAAAAAAAAAAAAAAAAAAAAAAAAAAAAACATTTTAACAATGAAATGCTACAAGAGAATAAGAAACGTTCCTATGATAACAAATGAATTTCAAATATACAAGGTGAACCGTAACTAATGTAATTAATTTCAGGGGGTTATTCTTTGAGATATTTCAAACAAAGTTCAATACTATTTTGCTCGTTTTTGCTTCCTTGTCGAGATAAAAATGGTTTTATATGAAACATTTCATAGCGTGTTTTGGGATAGCTATTGATTTAATTCCCGATATGCTCAGTCAGTTGTAAGAGAGCAGTCAGTATATTATGATAATAAATGATGTTGATAATTTAGTTCTCTAGCCATCAATCCATTATCATCATTTAATAACTTTATCATATCTGTATGTATGGGAAATGCCTGTTATTATTCGGTTGAGAAGCTTTTGTCATTTAGTCTACTCTCGAAAAAGCTGAAAGTTAGAATTTATAAAACAGATTACCGGTTATTCGGTATGGTTGTGAAACTTGGACTGTCACTTTGAGAGAGGAACATAGGTTAAGGGTGTTTGAGAATAAAGTTTTTAGGAAAATATTTGGGGCTAAGAGGGATGAAGTTACAGGAGAATGGAGAAAGTTACACAACGCAGAACTGCACGCATTGTATTCTTCACCTGACATAATTAGGAACATTAAATCCAGACGTTTGAGATGGGCAGGGCACGTATGGGTGAATTCAGAAATGCATATAGAGTGTTAGTTGGGAGGCCGGAGGGAGAAAGACCTTTAGGGAGGCCGAGACGTAGATGGGAAGATAATATAAAAATGGATTTGAGGGAGGTGGGATATTATGATGGAGACTGGATTAATCTTGCTCAGGATAGGGAGCGATGGTGGGCTTATGTGAGGGCGGCAATGAACCTCCGGGTTTCTTAAAAGCCCTAAGTAAATAAGTAATCATGTCTGCATAGTTTTTTTAACTTAAAAATTGTAGTTACAATTAAAGCATGAAGTGTGTAATCAATCGTGAGTGAATAGATCGTAAACTTAATGCGGCTACCCGGCTCTAGGCCGAGCCGCTGTCAGACTCCTGTTACGCAACTTGCAGCGTGCTATCGGTAATTCGTTACACTACAAACTATTAATATATAATATTACTAAATATAATCTGTTAAAACATAATTTATTCATCCAAATTAAGTAGATGCTCAAACTGTCTGCCTTCTTGTTGCAAACATTTTTCACACCTGTTATGAAGTGACACGTCACTCGCTGCAGTTTCTTTTGAGAAATGGAGGTGATATTTACTTTGTTGCTATTTTTCAGCTCTTTTGGGTAATATTAATTATTTTTTGTACACTTTGTACTTTAGAGTCCCTCTGAGATAATAGTACATTATGCAACGAGCCTATAATGGTAGTAATTAAGACGCGAGGAGTTTATGAAACGAGCGCAAGCGAGTTTCATAATTTTTATACGAGCGTCTTAATTACCATTATAGGCAAGTTTCATACGACTTTTTATGCTCGACCATATTTCTAACTTGAAATTATTCATAACTATTCATGTTATTGTTATGTGAGTGCAATAGCGTACCTCATAAATTGTGAGATGTGCGCAGACGAGAAAGTAATGATTTTTTCCGGGAAACGAATGTCGACGACCTTGATATAATCTAGAGAGTAAGGTAAAAATTAATCTTGATATAACCTTGAAATTGAATTCGATATTGAAAAACGAGATGACAAATTGAATTTATTTGAATATTATTTACAATTAACGCTAATTATTATAGTAACAGAACATAACCTTCTGCGACAGTATTGGATTTCCAGCCTCCGTGACGTTTCTCTAGTTGTCTTTCGATTGCATATCCGAGAATAATCGAAAACCTGAACTTTAATGAATAGGTGTACTTTAATGACATGCATTAAAGGACTGCTACCAGGTGTATAATTACTACATTTCGGCATGGTCGAGCATAAAAATCATAAACGGTTAAGTCGGAAGACCTACGGGACCAAATATTGCTACTGATGGAAAAATGAAAAAAAGTACTCTCTCTCCAACAGGATTCTGCGACAGTACATGGAGTTATCTACGCTTATGGACGAACTTCATAGAATACTTTTTCTTGTATACTTTCTTAATATTATAATTGCTTATAATATAGTTTTGATTTTTACAGAAATTTATATGTAGGTTATAATCGAAAACCATTATTGCTTTGTAGTGATATTCTGATATTAGGCCTATTTGTTTGATAAATAACAATAATACCGGTACTGGGGGAGCGATTGCCAACTTCAGACTTTTCTTTTTCCCCGGGAGAGCAAACCGTAAAACATTTTATTGCTATGAAAATTGTCCCATTCTGTACAAGGCACTGAGGTAATCATTAATGAAGAAATAACATGTTAAAGACCTTTACAACCTTTGTAAATAATCCTCTTACAAAGATTTCAATCCAAATTTTCCCATTTGTTCCGAATCGTCTAAACTTTCCTTGTAAGTTACGGAAAGGCACAAAGAAAGGTTCTGAGAGTGCATGTACTTTAACGTTCGAGAAATTATCAGTGGCGATTCCAAGGATATGAGAATGATCCTACAGTTTAATTTTGTGCCTCTGAGGATAGAAAACATTTTAATTACAGATTTTATTTTCAATGTGTCCCGATGTAATAATTTTCTTCAAACTTCCACTTTCTGTCGTGAGTTGGCGCAACTGCACATCTCAAACCTTAAGAATACTTTCAGAGAACTATCAAAATATCTTACAGCAAACGGGTTTTTCTAGCATTGAAGTTACGGTCAGGGGTGAGTGCGGAGGGCGGGGTATGGTTTGTGTTTAACCGCGTTTTAGGATATGACCATACATCCTAATACTACGACCCTTCTTTCTGGGTGGTGGTGTGGAAATCTTGTCAGAGACTGCATGCAATGCGAATTTTCAAGTACCCTTGTAGCCTCCTTAAATGCAGTTCATTGGTCATTTTAAAAGAATAGAATAAACGAAATAATAAATAATTTAAAATGATATAATATAAAAAGAAAATGAGTAAAAACCAAAATTAAATAAAAATAAATAAAATTAGCTATAATAAAACACAGGACTGCCGAAAGAATATCTGAATTTGTATTTGATCATTTAAAAGAATTTAACTGTAGCAAGAAATTAATTTCGCATGCTCTATTATTATTATTATTATTATTATTATTATTATTATTATTATTATTATTATTATTATTTTCTGTCTTGGTCATCAGTCGTCAATCTCATATCCTACAAACAAAAAATATCACGAGTCGCCACTGGAAATTATATTTTCTTTCCGAAAGATATGATCACTTTACGTTATTTGTCCTATTTCCCTAAATATTAAGTTATCATTAATTCACTTAAAGTGATTTTACTTACTGCAACACATGAATAATGTTTCTGAGTGAATATTTGCTACTTCTTCCTTATGAAAGTGTAGAAAAAATATATATTTTTTTTTAATTTTCTGGATGAATATACTACTTTGCTCTGTATCTCTAACGGCTAAAATTATATTAATTTCGAGAAGAATTTATTTCTTGTATATCTGAAGTTTTGTGATCGTAGGCGTAATTCTGTAGGACAGTAATTAATTTCTCTGAAATAATTAAGGCGTTCCCTGGAATAACAACTTAACTTACATTACGTCTTTTTTCCTTTTCCAGCATATGTTGAATTCTTAATAATACATCTCGCTTGTGAAAAAATATAATTTTTCTTCCAACAAATACAACGCGCCCCCTACAGTAGAAATATTTTCTGCGCAATGCTGTTATATAAGATCTAAAGTGTTTGTATCTCAAAGTGAAGATTTTGTAGTTAAGTATTTGTTTCAGGAAAGTCTGAATTATTTTCAGAGATTACGCTCTATATCTGTGTTAAGTAAAAAAAAAAAAAATCAAGAAAATTGTGTGTGCCGATTTCAAGAAAATTGTCTTCTCCCACTAATATTTCAGCGAAAGTTTTGGTACCAGAGATAATAAATACGTAGCCTACGTGTATTTCTATGAAAATATTGAAATAGGTATTTTTGCATCATTACCGTAATCTAAAAGTAAAATTAATATTATCCATGCGTGATACAGGCTTTAAAAGCTATGTGTTCTCTTAATATACCTAGTTGACGAGATTACACATAATTATTTAACTTACTTTTGTGCAATTTTTATTTTAAATACACTGTGAACACTATTCTTCTAGTCCACACCTGTGGAGTAACGGTCAGCGCGTCTGGCCGCGAAACCAGGTGGCCCGGGTTTGAATCCCGGTCGGGGCAAGTTACCTGGTTGAGGTTTTTTCCGGGGTTTTCCCTCGACCCAATACGAGCAAATGCTGGGTAACTTTCGGTGCTGGACCCCGGACTCATTTCACCGGCATTATCACCTTCATTTCATTCAGACGCTAAATAACCTAGATGTTGAAACAGCGTCGTAAAATAACCCAATAAAAAAAACTATTCTTCTATCAAATTAGAGTACCGGGTCTTTCCCGGGGATGAAAGACTGTCGAAGTGAGATGTCAAACACTAGTTTATTCTAGTGTCGTGGTCAAGAAAGCATGGCACTCCACCTTCATGGCCTCCAAGCCTCTTCATAGCGTGTATAAGTGATATAATTCATGTTTACCTATGAACACAATTGAAGAGTCCACTGCAAGAATGATGGATGTCATTTGGAATACATTTTGCAGGAGAAGCAATTGAAAGTTTGAAATGGTTAGCGCTCAAAGCTTAATTATGATTTTCCGAACATTACTGGACAATGACTATCAGTGTTAATGCCATATAACTCAGTATGTGCATTCTATATGTCTTAAGCTATGCACTGACAGTCTTGGTTCATTTTCGACGAGAAATAGACATCCATCATTCTTCAATTGGTACGTCTGTGCCGGTTATAATTTTTGTTTCATTTAATTCAAACACAAACAATAGACTTTAGATTATATGGGTAGAATAAGAAGATGATGTATGTACGTATGGGATTTCATTTGTTTTTGTGATTTATTTTACAGCTGTGGAGACTCGATGAACCGTATTCGGCTGTGCTGGAGTTAACTCGGTAAGCACAGATAATAATTATATTAGACTATTATTTCTTTGGGTTATGAGCAATTTGGCTTGAACCGTCTATGTTCCAGCTACAGTAGAGCGTCTCGTTTAGGCACAGTGAAAACGTAAAGTAGAGGTAACGTGTGGGAGAGGACGAGCCGTACGATAAACACGAGGGATGCACAAGAATTTAGTTACAACATTTATGGAGGAGCATTAATTGAAATTAAATTTTCCAAAAACACACAAAACAAAAACACACATTGCATAACGTTATCATATACACATGTACAGTAGTGGCAAAAAAAAAAAAACGGACCGACCGTTGTAGCTGATTTCAGAGTTACAGATTCAAATTTTGCTAGTTATAAAACACATCCATCTTGTATAATTAATTGTAACAATGAAATTTATTGCATTTGTTCGATTCTTACCGTCTTTTGTTTCCTTCAGTGTCTCAAACGTACAGACGAAAAACTTTGAGAGTTTTATTTTCATATGGCATCAATATTACATTTCTACCTCTATTCGGCAAAGATAACTGCGTATTTTTACATTAAATAGCAGTACATACCTCTGGCTTCACCATCCATATTGAAATTACCACAGTTTGACACAATACACAGCACAGAATTCTTTTGTATCAGCTACAAGGGTCGGTCCGGTTTTTTGCCACTACTGTGCATAGAATTAACCTGTGTTGAAATACAGATACTTTACCAATCTTGCCTACAATTTCACCAATTTCCTTCTACGACATTTCCTTTTTATAGGTATCTATGTATTTTTTTGAATTCATATGGTACAGGGCGAGATGATTGGATCATCATCATCATCATCATCATCATCATCATCATCATCATCGTCCAATTCAAGCACTAGTCCTAGTGGTCTGTTTCGGTCTCATTTGTCTCATGCCATCTTTTTAATGGTCTTCCAGAAGGACGCTATCTTTCTGCTGCATTCACTCGACATGCTGTTTCCAATTAACTCAATAGATTTGAAGGAAATTTAATATACGTTGGACGTTCAATTCTTCCATAGACTAAAGTAGGTCATGCTAAAATGTTGTACATCTTTAATCTTGCATGTTTCTGTACTAAATTAGGTTTGAAAACTGAATTGATAATGCCGATAACTTTTACAAAATCAGTTACTTTAGAATCGATATCCTTTTCTTTTTCATATGAAAGACGATACCCTAAATAGTTAAATGTGTTCGCTTTCAGTTGTTATAGAATTCTGTTTATGCTCGACCATGCCGAAATGTAGTAATTATACACCTGGTAGCAGCCCTTTAATGGATCTCATTAAAGTACACCTATTCATTAAAGTTCAGGTGTTCCACCAATCAGAAAACACCATTGTAGCAATATGAAAGCGCAAGTATCGATTATTCTCGGATATGCAATCGAAAGACAACTAGCGAATCGTCACGGAGGCTGGAAATCCAATACTGTCGCAGAAGGTTATGTTCTGTTACTATAATAATTAGCGTTAATTGTAAATAATATTCAAATAAATTCAATTTGTCACATCGTTTTTCAATGTCTAAATCAATTTCCAGGTTATATCAAGATTAATGTTTATTTTACTCTCTAGATTACATCAAGGTCAGTGACATTTGAAGGGTACACGGGAAAAACGATCAAGGTCCATCAAAAATCGAAATTGAGTTAATAATGCCATATTATAGTGGAAAGGAAGTATTATCATGTGGTCTAGCTAGTAATAAGAAATAATCGTTCTTTACATTCCACTACATCAATTTCTATTAAATACACATAACTAAGTATTAAGTGCTTAAACGTTAAAATTCATTTTTCTCGAAACTTTCTAAAATGGACCTTGATCGTTATTCCCGTGTACCCTTCATTTGTTTTCGGAAAAAATCAATACTTTCGCGTCTGCGTACATCTCACAATTTACGAGATATTGCAACGAGGCCAGTTCCGCTCCCCAGTCAGATAAGAATAGCATGAATACTTATGAATAATTTCAAGTTAAAATATGGTCGAGCATAAAAAGTCGTATGAAACTTGCCTATAATGGTAATTAAGACGCTCGTATGAAAATTATGAAACTCGCTTGCGCTCGTTTGATAAACATACTCGTGTCTTAATTACTACCATTATAGGCTCGTTGCATAATGTCTTATTTCAATACAGATTTTACTTCTTATTTGATATTTACCTTTAAGCGCCATAAATTTTGACTTTTCTACAGAAATGGTCATATTATAGTCTTTTGCAACTGTGTTTAATGAATATATTGACTTTTGGATGATTGAAAACATGATTAATTGAAGTTTCATAATTTATTTGTGAGGAATTGCTAAATACACGATGTTTTGCAGCCATATTTGTGATATCGTCATTCATTTGTTTTCTGAATGAACAACTATTATCGCTATCAGTTTGAAGCCAAGTCAATCCAGAGCGATGAACGCTAGAGCAGACCGCTGCAACGCGTTGTAAAGAAACCAGCTTCATTTGTTTACATGTAGAGCTAATCGAGCGGTGTTATTCTCTCGGCGTTGATTGCCATAATGGAACCATGGCGTATACCTACCATAACAATTCACAGACTATAATCTTGTTTCTTCCGATTGTAGACAATACTGGCAACCATAACCGTGCTGGCGAAGTAGTAGTGAGACTCCCACGTGGAACGGACAAGATGCCTTAAGGAGCTCGTTCTACTAAAAGGAGCTGTATACTATAAAATAAAATAAACCCTGCTAACAACTTGTAATGGTTTATTAGTACTGGTTTGGTTCTCTAGTATTGTTCACTGGTATGATGCACGTACGCAACATTGTCTGTACAAGCTGTATATAAATACATTTCACTTCTATTTGTATAAATAGTAAACAGAAAAATGTGATCTATGCCCTAACATATGATACAAGAAGCCCTATCTTCTGTGTGATCAAATTTGCAGTACCTACAGTTTCTCTGCTATAATTAATAAATTAATTAAGCCTTTGGAATATGTAGTACCGGTATCATAGTTCTTACAATGGAGGTACATCTATGGTGAACACTGTTGGAACTAGACTTCAGAAAACATGAATTTGAGCATCTTAAGAAGCAAACTAGTTTTGCACCACTCAGTAAATTTTAATTTGAATTACGCTCATACCTTACAACTATATGTATTTGTCTATTCACAATTCCATGACATCTTATTTTTTAATTTTCAAAAAGAAATTTATAAGCAAATTGTTATTGTATGGCACAAATGGATGATTCCCTAAAATTCTTGTATTTGCTGAAAAAATAACACTATAAATTTGTTTCACACGTTTATAAAATGAACGGTTTACTGTAGTACACTCGATAAAAGTATAGTTTTTTTTTTTTTTTTTTCGTTAGCTGGCATATGAATCTCATACATTTGTGCACTGCACGTGCTGTACTCGCTAAATGCAGCGTGAGGTTAGGCCGGCGTCGGTCTAACAGTGAGCAACCTGAGAGTACACTCATCATTTTGCGCAAGGCGGTCATCCCATCGCGACCGGCAGTCCTTGAGCAAAATCGTGACTGTACATAGTTATTGTAAAGGCTGCGGCAAAACATCCTCCCTAATTTAAAGTTTAAATAAAAAAAACAGATGAATCAAAATAAGGAAACTGTATTAATATGAATAGTATCTAAACAGTGGGGAATTTAGGTTTACATCCGTTGCCATAGCGATATCAAATGACATGCGCAAAACAACAAGAATTGAATAGGAAACTTTATTAATATGAATGGTATCTTAACAGTGGGGAATTTTTCATTTTTTGAATAACGTGTCTCTCAAGTGGTGTCCTTCACTATACCTGGTAAGGTTTATCTTGTCTCAGTAGCAATAAAACCAAGTCCCTTTAAATGAGGGTGGAGATTTTAGGAGGGTTGTAAATTTTCAGAATTCCTTTCAAAACCTTGTTATTGTACAGGCTGCCGGAACTCAGTTTCTTGAAAGACAAGCTCAGTGACGGAACTACACAGTACGAAGAGAGATATTTTGTAATTTTATTTTGCGCTACAGAATGTATCAACTGGTCCCTTCCGCCACTGGATGGATGGACAGCATCGCTTCACTCCCCCATTGCCATAACAATACAGACGAAGTAAGACATATCTCCTTTCATCCACACCTGTGGAGTAACGGTCAGCGCGTCTGGCCGCGAAACCAGGTGGCCCGGGTTCGATTCCCGGTCGGGGCAAGTTACTTGGTTGAGGTTTTTTCCGGGGTTTTCCCTCAACCCAAGGTGAGCAAATGCTGGGTAACTTTCGGTGATATCACCGGCATTATCACCTTCATCTCATTCAGATGCTAAATAACCTAAGCTGTTGATAAAGCGTCGTAAAATAACCTACTAAAATTAAAAAATTACCTCCTTTCACAGTGAGACAAGATACATCACACAGACTCTATCAATGCATTGTTGAATGCGACTTCGGAAATTCTGCATCACTCTAACTAGCATTTATTGAGGAATAAGACCAATTTCTTCCTGTATTGCATTTCTTAGGTCTGGCAAAGACCTCGGCCGATGTTTGAACATCTTAGCCTTAAGTTGTCCCCATAGAAAAAAAATCGCAGGTTGCAAGTTCTGGTGATCGTGCTGGCCAGCGGGCGTCGCCACGTGAAGAAATTAAGCGTCCGGGAAACATCTGTCTCAGGACTTGGAGGGAAATCTGAGCTGTGTGAGTGGTGGCTCCGTCCTGCTGAAACCATACCTGGTCAATCTGCAGCGCATTGAGTCTTGGTGCCAAACAATTGTTGATCATAAAAGAGTACCGCTGAGAGTTCACTGTCACAGTAGCACCATCCTCTTCAAAAAAGTAAGGACCAAGTATCCCGACTCTTGCAACCTAGCACCATACAGTAACATGGTCGTTATGTAGAGGCTTTTCATGAAGTTCACGAGGGTTCTGTCCACTCCAATATCGGAAATGTTGATGATTCACGCATGTAAACCTAAATTTCCCACTGTTTAGATACCATTCATATTAATACAGCTTCCTTATTTTGATCCACATGTTTTTTATTTAAATATTAAATTAGGGAGGATGTTTTGCCGCACCCTTTATTTTCAAGACTAAAAAAGTTACAATTACAATACTGTGCTATGTAAGAAACTGAAACTTACATTGTAATGAAAGTAGGTAATGTACATCTCCACAACTGTACAACATTAAAGCGGCTTTGTTGTGCACATACTCATGTAAATCACAGTATATAAAAGTATTGAAATTGTTATTGCATGGAATACGGTAATCTCGACTCGACTGGCAATAACTTCGTTGCCGTGGTTCGCCCTGTATCCCTGGCCTCTATCCCGATGGTCTCATTGATACTTTTTACTCTCTGTATCGCTCATCCGGGATATGATTGCAATTCCGTTGGCGTAGCAGCTGTAGCCGTTAGCCGTTTCTCCTTTACCCCTGTGGTCGTCTCCATATATCGCCTTCTTACCCTGTAAAAGATGATGCACAGTCATTCAGATTATCCGACAGATCTCATTATACAGGGACATCATTTTATTTTTACTAACATTTTTAATATTAACCTGGCTATACCTTTAGAGAACCGGAAACATAGATTGCTACCCCCTTCCACGACTGTAGTTCGATGATACTGGCGTAAAACACAAACAAATCACTCTACTAGATATAGGAGGGAAGAAAAGTAGTTCATCCATTTACGTAAACTAGGAAATATCGCGATTTTGAGTTCGATAATTTTCATTAGGTTTTTGTTTAATCTTAATACAGTACTGTATTAAGAATAAGTGTTTTTACTCACGAACTGAGTTAGCCATGCGAACGTATTCATTATGCAGTGTATATTATACTGTCTACAGCACATTAGCGTACACTATAGAGAATGAAGTTAAATGGAAAAGTAATCATAATATGGATATTTAAACACATTTTTGAAAATGGTGGCCGTTCATTTCGATACAGGCTTCAGTTCTTTTGTGCATATTATCGCACTATAGACTATTGCATCTAATTCCAATTGCCAGTTTCGTCCTTCCTACTAGTAACTCATGTTGAAATAATTTTGTACCTAGTCTATAAAAGAGTACCTTACGTACTGTAAATTCAATCTTCACTTCTGCCCGACCCGCACAGATAAAATTACTCAGACATGCTATCTACTGTCCGTCCAAGTGGTTATGCCGCAGGATCGTAGAAATGGGGGAAATCACGCGACAGTTAATTACTTAATGAGGCTCTTTTATTTAAGTTATTTTAAACAGTTGTATACTATTACGTAGACGTTCAATTCCTAAGAGAAATTAATGTTCTCAGAAAAGAGCTAAGACAGCCCTGCTTTTACAGAGAGGCGAGCAGAAGCAGGTGAGGGAAATCGGGATACGACGTAGGCAAACGGACAGTACCTGTGCGAAAATATGATTCAATATTGAAAGCTCTTTCGTCACTGGAAAACGCTAACATATTTCTGGAACGTACCATACTCACTAACTCAGTGCTGTTTACTATATGCGGTCTTGGATCTGTGTGTAGAGGACAGCTGGAACTTCAGTAGTAGAAGGGGTGGGAGTGAAGTACATTAAAAAAATCAAGTACAATAAAAATTGAAGTAAAAATAAAATGATGTCCCTGTATAAAGATTTCGAGGTTTTAGACATAAAAAAGAATTAGAAAAATACAGTACTCAAAAACATTGGACTTTGTTCGAATGTATCATTTAACAAATTACACAGGTCTGCTATGAAAAAACTTAAAAACTATTAGCTTTCCTTTGTGAATTTTTGTGTGCTGAAGCCAGAAATTACATCAAAATGACATATCACGTACCAGTTTTACATAAAATTATATTTTATATATTATAGTATATATATATATATATATATATATATATATATATATATATATATATAATAGTATTAATATAAAAAAACTGGTCACATAATCATACCAGTTTTACATAAAATTATATTTTATATATTATAGTATTAATATAAAAAAACTGGTCACTTAATCATTCTGGGGATCCAAAATTCCCAAAGCAAGTCTTCACAGAAAATCAAAATTTGGGGACAGTTTTGACCCCTGGGGCCCCAAAATTTTAAATTTTACTTTTAATTCAGGTATAGAAATGTTTCAAAAATAATATTCTCCATTTCTATCACATTGAATTTTTCGAAATATTTAAAAGTATCGAATACATTCCAAAAAAGAAAAAAAGAAACAATGTACACTATAATGTACATCAGGCCTGAAGGGGTTAATGTAAAATTTTGTACCAACATGTTGATGAGCATCAAAAACATAATCTAGAAGACTGTGTGATGTAGAAAGTGGAAGTCTTGAAGAGTTTACCAGTTCGAACTCAATGATTTAATAAGAGATTTAGAATTACCCAAGGAAAAAGCTGAGCTCTTAAACTCCAGATTAAAATAAATAAATTTGCTGACACTAGGAAGATATTGACCTCTAGGGAGGAGTTCAATTGGACGTTCTGCTAAAAGATGGATTGAGTTCCGTAATAGGCTACATGGCCTAGTACATGATTGACGGACGATGATGATGATGATGATGATGATGATGACGATGACGACAGTGAAAACTTAAAGGTGAACAAGGTTATAGGTTATTTTTATTGGTAAAAGCTCTGATGACGTATATACGCGTATCAGATTGGCCATTCTTATATTATGAAAGAGAACAAACACCAGGACTCCACTCTCGAAAATGAATTTTTTTGGTAACGACCGCTAGATGGAAGTACTGCTGCAAACAATTACTCCATGCATTTCCATTAGGGTTGCAACGTAACTTCTTTTGCAGTGGCTAGTTGACAACATAGTGAAATTGGTAAAAGTTCTTGTCTTGAAACTGCATTAGACTGATCAATCTATTATATGTGATTGGAGTAAAAGGTAAAGGCGATCCCTTTAGGAGCCATGAAGGTGCTTAGGCGCATGGTGGTAGAGCTCCATGCTTTCGTACCGCCTATACTAAATAGTCTTAAAGACACGATACTCAGTTTGACGGAAAGCTGAGTGGACCTCAGGACCGTTCTGGAAGTTTGGCAACGAGGAAAACCCTGTCAACACCCAGGATTGAACCCAGAATATTCCAGTCCGTATCCAGTTGCTGTACCAACTGAGCTATCCAACCGCCTTTATTAGTAGTAGTATCTTATTCAACGGCACTATCAGCTGTAGAAATGTGAGAGAGAATTGGCAGACAAATTTTGCCTGGAGCACTCTGTCAGGGACAGATTTATTTCACTTGCGGTAACACCAAACTGTCAGTTAGCATTTCAGTGTAGTGGAGCATTAACGCTAATTGTCATATCATATATTTTTCTCTTATTTAAACACACTGTGAGAGCAGTAACTGTCGGAGTATATTTGGTGATAACTGATCGCAAACAAATTTGAAAGGGTCACGTGTCGGGTGTGGTCAAAATAAAGAGAACCTTCTTTTAAGCACCCGTAAAAGCAGTTGCAGTGAATAATGTGACATGTACAAACCCGAACAGAAGATTTATATCCTCACTAATGTTTGTCTTGTTTCTCCAATTTGAAAGTTTTAAGTGGGCGACCATCATGCCGTGAAATTTGGGTGTCAGACTTTTGGACTAGGGGACTGTTAGAGAAATAACTTGAATGTTAACATTGAGTAGGCGTAGAGTCGGGTCGTTGCCCTGGCAACGTTCAACCATATTTAAACGATCTGAGTGTTTCATCACTAATGCTATGGTGAGACAATTTTATTTCCTACTAGCCGTACCCGTGCGCTCCGCTGCACCCGTTACAAATAAATATAAAGTAATTACATGATTAAAATAGGACATTTTATCCAGGGAACATTCGTGTTTGATAGAAGGATAAATCGTTTATTATGTTACTTACTTTAAATTGTATTTGCTTAATTAAAATGCGATCATTTTGATCCAGAGACCACTCATTTGGTCATAAAAATTATTTTAGGAAATACAGGAAACGAATGTACAAAATAGCCTATCAAGTTTTCTGTGCATAAGAAGCTATTTTAATCTTACCTGTCCTCGATTCACTTAGAAGTTACTGTAATAACATTATAGCATTATGTCCATCTAGAGAAACTACACTTTCCAATGGTGAATTAATAATTAATTATACAAATCGGTTAATTTAGCTTCCGATATTACTTCATACAAATACAGAAACATTATCTGTAGGCTATCTTTCATAGCTTTCGATTGTTGCTGTCCAAGGCCCCTTATAGACGAAGCCATTTGTTTTTTTAATTCATTACAGGCCTTAGATGGCAGTTATTTTAATTTTAAAACTCATTTATCTCATTAAATATCAGTCCTATCAAAATTTTTCAAAGAATAAAACTTATCGAAAATTATTTGTAAAGAAACTCTTGTTATGTAACATTTTTCACAAAAATCAATAATAAGCGAGATATTTCGATTTATTTAATTCAGGCCCCCTTATAACCCCCTTTTAAATAATGTATTTTGAATGTCATATAGCCTAAAATCTAAGTTACAACGAACTTAATTTATATTCCAATTTACATCGAAATCCGTTGAGCCATTATCGCGTGAAAAGGTAACAAACATACATACAGACGGACAGACAGACATACAAACAAAAATGTCAAAAAAGCGATTTTCGGTTTCAGGGTGATTAATTATATATGTTAGAACCAATTATTTTTGGAAAATCAAAAATTACCAGAAAAATTTCGGCTACAGATTTATTATTAGTATAGATTGTTAAAACGTGTTTTAGGTATATAATTTTGAGATGAGGATTTACGTATTATTTACTCTAGTTCTGGAAAGTTCAAGGTATTAATTAATTAAATTAAGATATTCATACTATTTGCTTACATCGTAACATATTTCATTGTCCAAATCAAACTTTCAGATATAACTCCCTCTAAAGTTTATTTGAATAATTTCGAGGGAAAAATTGTTCGGGCGGGCATCGAACCCGGGACCTTTGGTTAAACGTGCCAACGCTCTACCAACTGAGCTACCCGGGAACTCTACTAGACACCGATCCAATTTTTCCCTCTATATCCACAGTGGGCTGACAACCGTCAAGCAACCAACACTAACTCTGTGTAACTTAAATTGTGGTTTTCTGTTAACGAACAGTGACGTGTATTATGCAAATCAAACTTTCAGGTATAACTCCCTGTAAAGTTGATTTGCCCGCCCCGGAATAATTTTTCCCTCGAAATTATTCAGATCAACTTTACAGGGAATTATACCTGAAAGTTTGACTTGCAGAATACACATCTCTGTTCGTTAACAGAAAACCACAATTTAAGTCACACAGAGTTAGTGTGCACTCAATGTTGGTTGCTTGACGGTTGTCAGCCCACTTTGACGTCTGTTGATATAGAGGAAAAAATTGGATCGGTGTCTGGTAGAGTTCCCGGGTTGCTCACTTGGTAGAGCGTTGGTACGTTTAACCAAAGGTCCCGGGTTCGATGCCCGGCCCCGGAACAATTTTTCCCTCGAAATTATTCACATTTCATTCTCATTCGCAAAGGAAGAATGATAGTAATGTATGATACAAGAGATTATAGAAGGACTGTAGTCATAAATAGGAAGTTGCAGCGCCCGAAACTTAGCAGAGTGTGATAATTTACACGAAAAAGTAACATCGATTTACTCTCGCGTTGCATAGAGTAATTTATATTTTCTAGTAGACTGTCTAAACCAGCCCTGGACATAAGAGGGGAGGTGAAAGGGATGGAGAAACCCCCGCCCATGTCCTTTTCGCTTACACCGCCTTATAAACAAATGCAGAATAAGGCTCTGTGCATCAGTGGTGGATTTTAGACGACCAGCGAGAGCTAGAAGTTCGTAAAAACTATGATGCCCGCTTGATACAATCCGTCACTGACCTACCTGTCTGCTCCTACCGCACCAGAACATTACTGTCTCAGCCGGGGAAGGTGGAATTGGGAGTTAAAGGGTGGTCTGCAATGACTCAATCGAGTTAATAGCGCCCAGGCCTGACTTAAACCAAAGTAGGCCTCCATAAGATTTTAATTTTAAATTGTAGGCCTGTTATTTGTAATATGCTGATTGTGAAGGAGTGATGAATGAATGAATGAATGAATGAATGAATGAATTAATTAATTAATTTTAAGTTGATAGACTAATATGTTGATTGTCAAGGGGAGATAAACGCATTTTGACTTGTATAGAGACGTATGAAATAGAAGCCGAGATGTAACAAATAGTTATTCCAAGTGTAGTTATTCCTATTTGATTACCTGCAATATTTCATATCGTTTAAGATTTTGATGGTCTTGAACGTGATGCGAGGTTCCTGAGTTCTTGCAGCTGTCGTTGATATAGAAACTTCCAACGTATCGGAGGTACTTATAGCCTGAATTATCAAAGAATACTAGAAAAAGAAGACGGTTAACGACCATGGAGGAGGTAGGAGTGCGTGGTTTATGTGACTGTTTTCAGTGAACAGTTTTGGCATTTTCAAAGGGGTCGTTGTTGAATACTGAAGAACTGCAGTGTTTTTTTTCTAAGACGTGGCGAATTGTGGGATAAATGTATTTATAAAAATTGTGGAATTGTCGTGAATATGTGATGAAAAAAGATCCGCTTAGTACTTTCTAGAACGCGAATCGGATTTCAGTAGGTCTAGTCATACTGCAGTTGACTGATCGAGTTACTATAGGGAGGTGTGTGTAGATGGTGTTGTAAAAGACATTGTTGGAATTGATGAAGCGAAAATTGGGAAGCAGAAGTATCTACAGTGCAACTCCACAAATAGACTCACTCCCGTACACTTCACGATACAAGATCAAGATGGAGGTTATAAAAGTGGAGCCCTTGACAGTCGACGGATTACAAACACAGTCCAGCATTTTTGGAGAAGTTGCAAATGAATCTAAATCACACAATGAATTCAAGGAGGAGGAGGAAAAAAAAAATAGAAAAAGAAGAGAAACTTGTCGGCGAGGTCCTGGAACGAACCCAACGAAGAACTTTTCGCCATTCTTTGCAAAACATTGGATATTCCTACATTCATGACATGGTGTAAAAACGCATAAACGTTTCACCATTTACAGTTTTGTCTTACAATCATGTATAGGTCCTCTTATAAGTAGTATGACTGATATTATTATATTGAAACGAAGATGATAGAAAAATAAAGAAATAGAATGGAATAACAAACCTTTTCGATGTATGCCTTTGCATAAAAGTTGCCGAAGAGTACGATGAAGGAAATCATGTAGATTACTAACACGTATTGCATCCACAAGGGGAAATCACATCCTGATTTTATTCCATTCATTCCCATAATCATTGCAGTCGTGAACTGGATCTGAAAATATGAAAAGAGTTTATTTAATCTCACATTCGGTATTAGACTAATATATTATAATTAATTTATTTATTTATGTATATTTAATGTGCTGTACAACAGGCAGTGGCCAATTACAGTTCAGCACAAATATAACAAAAACACAATACAAAAATAATTATTATACATAAATACAATTACAATTAATTACAATAATGAAGATGAATAGATAACTAAGAATAATATGAGACAATGATAATTGAGTATAATGCCTAAAAGAATACATAAATGATAAATCGCTGCCAAGAGCAAACTAAGTCTATACATTGAAGGGATCGAATTCGCAGCCATGCATGTTGGCATTTTTAATGCATCTGGAGACTGGTGAAAGAAATTTGGAATTTCTAATATAGAAAAGTTTGTGGGCTCTCATATCTTTTGTTGGAATACGTAAGGTAATATTGTTTAAGAAAGAGTCACAGGATATATCACCTTTGAGGACTTTACAAAAGAACAGATAATCTAGCTCATGGCGTCTAGCATATAGATTTTGACAATTAAAATATTCACAACTGTACCCGGAATTAATGGGCAGAAATCTGAATGAACATAAGGATATAAATTTTCTTTGTATACTTTCTAATTTAGCCGAGTCCGTAGTTGTAATCGAGTTCCAAACTACAGATGCATATTCGAGTTAATAATAATAATAATAATAATAATAATAATAATAATAATATGATAATAAAGATAATGATAATGATGATAATAATAACAATAACAATAATAATAATAATAATAATAATAATAATAATAAATAATCTCCCTTCAACTGTTAGACCTTTAATGGCCCGTCTGACTAGATTTCTTTCACATAATTTAACATACTATGATTTAAAATTGTCCAGGAAAGTTTACGAGAGACTATCTGAATAATTCAGGTTGTGAAATGTCATTGCCTGTGAACAGGTAAATTAATCTGGTTATTAGTGGTCAGATAATAGTATATCATAATTATGTAAAACATGTTTCTTACTATTCTCTCGCAAAACTGCATTTAATTAAATTTATATCTAATATTTAGTATTTATTTATTTAACTTGGTAGAGATAAGGCCATCAGGCCTTCTCTGCCCTCTACCAGGGGATTACAACTATAACATGAACAATAAAATTACAATTAATATTAAATTTACAATTACAATTACAATAAAAATTAAAGTACGACAAGAATACCTGATTAATGCAAGCTAGACATTTTATCATAGAAGTTAAGAACAAAGAATATTTTGTATTTACTGAATTGCAAATTAAACCTACAATAACAAAATTCTATAGTGGTGAAATTACCGGATATTGAAATATTTTGTGATAGATTAAGAGAACTATTTACAAGAAACCATGTCTGAACGAGTCTCAATTACTGACCAAGTGCCTAGTAAGTTTGCCTAGTTTAGATTATGTGTCGTACCAATTACCTGGACCAATTACACTTTCAAGCGTACCGTGACAAAGTTTGCACGTACAAAGACGTGTTATTCGTTCATATTGTGGTCTTAGGAGCAGCCCACAACTTTAAAGAATTGAAACAGGGAGTTAAATTTTGCACTTACTATGAATCAGGAAATTACTGTACAAATTTAGCATTTGACAGGAATTAAAATGGAGTTGTTCAGATGTATTTCACATTATTATTTTGTTACATAGTTAATGTGACCTTTTATAAAACTCCGTGAAATTATTTTTACACCTCTGTCGATAAAATGTTATGCACGAGAGTAACAGTAACCATATTTTGATAATAATTGAAGGGGTGTGAATGAGATAGTCTAAAGCCACACTTTTAACGAAAATAGTTTTTTGTGCGAATTCATTTCTTATACATATGGGGAATTTATTATTAGAGTATTATAACATTTACTTAGCAAATGACATAAGTATATGCTGAAAAAATTGTAATACCGCACCTAATAGCATGGGATTCTAAACCTTTAACACGCTGTCCTGTAAATGTTGTCTGTCTGGCTTAGGACTGTATCATTCTCACCCCTTCAATTGTTTTAACAAAAGTATCATTAAATCAGTACGAAATTAATTTCATAGCCAAGAAACAAAGGGACAAACAATTCGAAAATATGTTTTCATACGTTTTATCTCATATACCGGTATGTAAATTGTTGTAGGCTATGCTCCGAAGGGTATGTTAAAAAACTGCAGGTACAACAGGCATTTCACTTAAAAAGTTTTTATAAGTAATTTTTTTTTAAATGTTGTACATGAGGTAAACGAAATGTCTTGAAATGTAAGTAAAACGCGTTATTTTAATATAAATATGTTAAGAACACACTTTTTAAAATAATAGCAGAAATTAATTTCAACCTGAGCCATTTTAAATAACAAAAAATCATAAAACCTGTATGAGATGTTAATAAAAGAAGAAAGCTTCATAAAAAGTTGTTAAAGCGTGTCGCTACTGCAACATTTGAACTTGTCCTTAATCCGGTTAATAATAATATGACTATGCATGAGTGCACAGAACCTACACGGATGTAAAGAAGTCCTGTAGAATCGCGAAGAAAAGAAGGCCATGAGAACACACTAGTAGGTCTATGTGAATCAGAAACGATATGTTTCATTGTAGATATACATAGAATATAATAGATTGGTAATAAATAAATAAATAAATAAATAAATAAATAAATAAATAAATAAATAAGTTACTAAGTAAATAAATCACTAAATAAATAAATAGGAAAATACAATGTCTATACAGAGTGAGCCGTAAGTAATGTCATTAATTTCATGGGATTATTCTTGAGATATTTCAAACAAAAAAAGTCGAATATAATTTTGCTGGTTTTTGCTTCTTTTTCGAGATAAAAACTGTTTTATATGAAACATTTCATAGTGTGTTTTGGGAAAGCCACTGATTGAATTCCCAATATACTCAGTTAACTTAAGGGAGCAATGTACTATGATAACAAATGATTGAAAGAATTTTAGTTTTGTCCTTTTAATGTGCAGAAAGGAACTGGCCACCCTGCCCCATTCTCTCCTGGTTTAGTTGCCTCATGAGTCATGTCTTATTGGTGTCACTTGTGAGGTTGTAACCTGTGTTCGGACAGTTGACTAAACAACATACAAGAACTAGAATGTACAAAGTTACCAGTTATGCTCGATTTATATTCAGGCAAACATATACCGTATTATTATTATTATTATTATTATTATTATTATTATTATTATTAGTAGTAGTAGTAGTAGTAGTAGTAGTAGTAGTAGTAGTAGTAGTAGTAGTAGTAGTAGGTGAACCTATCGAGTGTGAACAGAATTGCTGTGTCATGCTTATGGTTATGATTAGTTTTAGGTAACCATGGTGTTGAAACAAATAACAGACGTTATTTGACACACACGTTATATTATATCACTACAAAAGAGGAAACGTTACACCCTATTAAAAGGATTTATTCTACTATCTATGTATATTAGTCTTAAAGGGTGCTATTCATAGACATTTTGCTAGCCCGCGCTACGAGCGTGCTAAACTAGCCCCGGCTATCGACTGGTTACTTGTACGGAATTCATATATATAATATCATGTCATATATCATATCATATCATATATCATATCATCATATCATATCATATCATATCATATCATATCATATCATATCATATCATATCACATCATATATCATATCATATCATATATCATATCATATCATACCATATCATATCATGTCATATATCATATCACATCACATCATATATCATATCATATCATATCATATCATATCATATCATATCATATCATATCATATATCAGAAATTTTCAAAACGCATGAACATAACATCCGTGCCAAATTTACTGTGCGAAGATAAACATTCTTACAGTTCGAAGCTAATTCAATAAAAAAAATACATAAATACATTTTGGGCTCAGTCAACGATATCGGGTGATAGAATTTTCAGCAAATAAACTTGATTTCTATTCCATGCAGATTCTGTGAGATTTTTGATATAAAAAATAAGTTTCTGTGGCTATATTTAGCCGATCAGTGCTTCGTACCTCTTGCAGTTAGTGCTATAATATTACTAGACCATATCATTGAATCCACTACTTGCAAATAGGTTTATGAATATTACCGGCACATTTATAGCTACACTTTTTACAATGGGAATATAGCTACGAACATAAACATACAAAGAATTCGGTAGGATTGCACTAAGCAACAGGAAATTAAATCAATATTTTTACTACTGGAGGCCGACATCACGTTTAAATCGAGTTATAGCGATACATCCGGGAGTAAACACAGATACCAGCAAGGCTGACATGCAAGCACGAACGCCCTTGCTTCGAGTGCTGTCTCTGCAAGAGTTCCGATTAACACCTTACACGCTTTGTCATCGAGAAACGTGAATTTGCGTCTTGCAGATGTAAAATAGGTTCATTATTCTTGGTACAGCACTAAGGACGCCATGACGTGAAATTTATTCCGGATAATCGCCAAGTATATTTTACAGACTCCCACTCACTGAAGTTCTGTTTTCTGACGGCGAATAATTTAAAGCTTCCAAAGCCAGCCTCACCCTTTGAATGTTATAGTGTGTGTTATATAAATAATAAGCCATGTGTTTGACAGTGAAATACTAGCACTTGTAGCTATGCACCATGGTAATTTCTGAGACAGTCCTGCACAGGCAAAAAATTTAGTAGTAATAATATTAATAATAGTAACAATAATAATAATAATAATAATAATAATAATAATAATACTAATAATAATAATAATAATAATAATAATAATAATAATAATAATAAATTGATGAACTAGTGGACTTACTCGTGTATCTTCTTTTTATATTGCTTGTATTATTTTATTTGTATTTCTCTTTGTTTGTTTTGTAATTATATTTCTTTATTCTGTATATTTGAATTTAAATAAAAAAAATATATATGAAATATTTGTCCGGCTTACAGCTGTTTCAGTGCTTCACGCACCATCATCAGAGCCTACTAGATCGCGGCGTCATCTCGAACGTCTCTGCCTGTTAGGAGGGTGTGTTTTATTGTTGGAAGGTGTTGAAGTGTGGAGTCGAATAGTGTGTGTGTACTGAAATTGATCTGTGCGTTGATCAGTACACACTCACTATTCGACTCCACACTTCAACACCTTCCAACAATAAAACACACCTTCCTAACAGGCAGAGACGTTCGAGATGACGCCGCGATCTAGTAGGCTCTGATGATGGTGCGTGAAGCACTGAAACAGCTGTAAGCCGGACAAATATTTCATATTTAACACGAGTAAGTCCACTAGTTCATCAATTAATTATATTCAAGTGTTAAAAGTGATGTACGCAAGATTCAAAATGGATAATAATAATAATAATAATAATAATAATAATAATAATAATAATAATAATAGTAATAATAATAACAATAATAATAGCGATAATACTGTAATAATAATAATAATAATAATAATAACAATAATAATAATAGTGATAGTGATAGATTTATTGATATTAGTTCACAAAAGTACAAAACTTAATAATTAAAAAAAAAAGATCTAAGCTTATATACAAGAGTAGTTATACATAATAAATATACAATTTCCTAAACTAATTAATTTATCGCAAATCTCAATAATTTATTGGTTCAAACTTGCACTTACGTCTGGTTTAAGTGCATGTTTAAACCAATCGTAATAACCATTAAGACTTTAAAACTTATTTATCTGCTCCTTTTCACAATTTACTACCATAAATATTTTTTAAATCCATTATTATTCTTTTTTTACATTAAACATCTCAATTTATTCTATAACTTCCGTATTTATGTTTAGTGATAGGTACACTTACGTATGTTAATTAATTATTCCGTGTCATTACACCGCATCCAAGTTAGAAGTTGTTGACATATAGCCATCACACTGCAATAGCTGAATCGGTATTTCTCAGTGCGTACAGTAGGTCAGTCTAAATTCCTGCTACATGCTTGTCAACAAGTTATTTGCTTATTTATACATCTTGCATCATACATGTAAACACACTTGACATATTAAATTTGACTCAATATCAATTACAGTTACAACATTCTTCTCCATGCTCACATTTTCGTTTAATTCTATTCTATTTTTTATTAAATTTATTTTATGTGTAATCTTATTGAAATTTAAAGCCTTGAATATACAAATTAATTTGATGTTGTCTTTATAAACAAAGAATTTTACTACTAAATACATCTTTCTTGTTCAGATTAATTTTTTTTTTTTTTTTGGATTTTATGATTATAGGAAAGTTAATAATAATAATAATAATAATGATAATAATAATAATTATAGCGACAATACTGTAATAATAAAAAATAATAATAATGAGAATAATAATAGTGATGATAATAATTATGATAATATTGATGATAATAATGATAATGATATCGATAATACTATAACAATAACAGTAATAATAATTTATCTATTTATTTATTTATTAATATTTGTGTGCTGAACAACAACCAGAGGCCAATTTATAGTTCAACACAATACACAAACAATATCTTAAATCAAGAAAACATACATAAATAAAATTGAAAACAAGGACAGTAAATACTAATAAACGAAACTATACTTTAAAAGGATCTAAATTGTGCCCATGCAAATTGGCATATTTTATACATCTACAGACTGGAGAAAGTGATTTAGAATTTCTGTTGTAAATTTTTTTTTGAAATCTTAAACCCTTTGTAGGAATACAAAGGCTGATATTGTTTATGATAGACTCACAATCAATATCACCCTTGATAACTTTGCAAAAAAATTGATAATCAAGATTAAGAATAAAGGCTACAACAGTTAAAATATTTACCAGTAATCTCATAATTGAAGTCAGAGGAATTGGGTATAAATCGAAAAGAACATAAGGAAATAAATAATAATAATAATAATAATAATAATAATAATAATAGCGACAAGACTAATAATAAAATAATAATAATGAGAATAATAACTGATGATAATGATTATGATGATAATAATAATAATAATAATAATAATAATGCTCATGATAGCGATACTATAATAATAATAGCGACAATACTGTAAAATAAAATAATAATGATAATGATAGCGATATTACTGTAATAATAATAATAATAATAATAATAATACTTACTTACTTACTTATTTACTTACTGGCTTTTAAGGAACCCGGAGGTTCATTGCAGCCCTCACATAAGCCCGCCATCGGTCCCTATCCTGAGCAATATTAATCCAGTCTCTATCATCATATCTCATCTCCCTCAAATCCATTTTAATATTATCTTCCCATCTACGTCTCGGCCTCCCCAAAGGTCTTTTTCCCTTCGGCCTCCCAACTAACACTCTATATGCATTTCTGGATTCGCCCATACGTGCTACATGCCCTGCCCATCTCAAACGTCTGGATTTAATGTTCGTAATTATGTCAGGTGAAGAATACAATGCGTGCACTTAATAATAATAATAATAATAATAATAATAATAATAATAATAGTGATAATGATTATGATATTGAAAATAATAATAATAATAATAATAATAATAATAATAGTGATGATAATGATTATGATAATATTGAAAATAATAATAATTATAATTATAATAATAATGTCCAATTCTTAAGAATCCGTTGATCTTCAAATCACTCTCGTGGCATCCCTGCTGTACAGGTATGCACCATGCCAAGGATAGTACAGGCTTATTACGTAAGCCAGATATAACCCAGATATGTTACTGAAGCATTTGAAAGGCTGGGTGGAGTGAGATTGCATGCAACTGCTGTGGAGTAGTTGATGAGACTTACCAATTGAAGAATTGTGAGATACTTCTTCCACCAGAGGTATTTTGCGATGTGTGGGCCGAGGGCGGACAGGCCGTAATAAGTGTACATGAGCACGTGGATGAAGCTGTTGGCCATCGCGGGGAGGAAGGCTGCAACATAATCAATATTACAACGTCTTTATACACTGCACAAAGCACATTCATTAACATCTTCCGAGAGGATGATTTGATGCATTGAAATAAAAGCCAGTATCTCAGGTGCCTTTGAATGGCAAGGCCTTCAGACTGTATTAGGTCAGTAGATTTTAGTTGAGTTGTCCATGAGAAAAAAAATAAAAGGGATGACTTCTAAAGGCGTCAGTCAACGAGCTAGAAGTATTCTTTCTGTAAGTTGCGTATTTATATCACATCCGTATTAACTTCTACGTTATACAAAAGGATGGATAAAAAGTAATGGCAACAGTTCGATAATTCTGACATGGCTTTATTCACAGAGGTACAACATTTACGTACTTTCAATATAGTCGCCCTCCTTATTTATCACCTTTTGTCAAATGTTTGGAAGGCGTCGTACACCATCAGCGCGTCCAAGTTTGTTGATGTTCCGTATTGACTGCTCTATAGCACAGATAAATTCATCTCTGGTATTGCACCGGGTACCTCACAGTTGTTCTTTTACTTTGGCGAAGAGATCTTAATCGTATGGACTCATATCGGGTGAGTACGGTGGATGTTCCAGAATCTCCCATTGCCAGCGGTGCAAGAGGTCCTTGACAGCAGGAGCGGTGTGACTCCTTGCATTGCCATGAAGAATGATGGGGTTCTGTACCACCAAGTGTCATTTTCTCCTGAGCGCTAGACGAAGGTGATGGTGCTTCACGCAGTCCCTGATAACATTCTTGTGTACTACGACCTCGTGCCACTTCAATTTTGATGCAGGAACGTTGCTCTAGTTTTGTAAACATGGTCTTAGGACGCTCGCACTATCCCTATGAAAGTCAACGTTCTACACACTGCAGTAGATTGACAGAGTACTGTCGCCGCTGGCTGCACTAACTCATCTAACAGTCCTTGTTCATGTCCACACAGCTGGCAGCTCTCGAACGCACCATCGTCTTGTGACAGCAGTGTTGCCATAACTTTTTATCCAACCCTTGTATTTATAGAAAACTTAATCGGAAATGCCATTTAAAAATCTAAGCAATCATCATCATCAACATCATAATCATAATAATCATCATCATTAGAGGACTATAGTTAACGGCTAAGCTGTTCCGTTTCTTTTTAAGGTATGCTTTTTCATGGATAGGAAATCATTGGCTTTCCAACTGATACTGGATTTCACTTAGCAGCTTGTTGCATGAAGGCCTATGTATGTTTGTATGTGTATGCACGTATGCAACGTATTGAGGAAACGAAAGGTAAGGAAATTACGTTTTCAACATCCCTGATACCGAAAAAATGATATTGGACACCTGTCTGTCTGTTTACAGCGATTTCTTCTGAACTGTTCGTTCTTTTATGTTCTGTATTTGTGAACCAATTTATCCGGGAATTATGCACATTAAATGAAGAGTTCAGAGCCATAGTGGGCCAAGCGCCATTTATTAAAAGCGGAGAAAGCAAGGGTTAAAGTTAAGTGAATACCATAGTTTAATGAAGATTGACGTATCATTTAGTTTTAATGAGTCTACTTTATATTACTTCCTATATGTTTCCATTGAATTATGGTAATAGCTTCATTTTAACCCTTGTTTTCTACGGTTTTAGTAAATGGCGCTTGGCCCACTATGGTTCTGAACCTTCAAATACAATGTATTTTGATTCTTATGGTTCTGTTCCAAGAATATGCAAGCTATTAATTTATATTTGTTTTCGTATTAATTAGAATAATTGTGTATCTGCTTACTTAATACTGTGAAGATGCGAAATTATTTTTAGCGTAATCACGAATATTACAACATTGCATTATACTCTGCCCTGTGTATTTAAGAGTGCGCCCATACTGGAAGAATTCAGATTCTATAGACTGCTCTTCAGAATTCAAACCAGCAATTATTGTTCTTTAACCTTCTCCCCGATGAAAGTTCAGGTGTACATACGTTTATAATCCATATTAGGAAATGGTAACAGAATTTTAGGATAATTAATATATGCATGTAAATTTTTTTGAAAATATGCACTTAATTTCAGTTTGTTGGTAATTGTTTACCACGAAATTTGGCATGTAATGAGAAACGAAGTCACAGTTGTTGTCGAACGAATCAGAGTGCTTTTGAACTCTATTATATTAGTATAATTCTTGGAAAGGTAGTTGCAATGCGGATTTGAATGATTCAATACAAGTTATAACTTCTAAGGCACTGAATGGTTTGTGAACATGTCCTCAGGCAATGTCTGAGATATCTTTATTTATTGACTTAGGATTTCATGTTTGTTATGTATGCCCGATGCCCGCAAGGTAAGAGTGATTATTTGCAGCTTTGCACAAAAAGTGAACTGACAACTACGAGCATATAGGAAAGGAAATGTCGGGTCTTGCGATAGACTTTACTCTGCCATATCAAGTTTGTCCGGAAAGGCAATGAACCAAAATGAAATGTAGTCACGCAACTATAGGCTAAAGATGCATTTTGATGAGTGTGCAGATTGTAACAAGGATATGAAGAGTTCGCGGGAAAAACGATGAATGTCACATTTCTGTTAAGGATTGGATAATAATCTAATTGAGTCTATAACTGCAAGATGTAGTGATGTTTCTGTAGAAAATAAAGGAAAGGCTTATTGTATTCGTGGTGATAATTCTCCTTTTTACCATTTTCCATAAGAACAACATTAAATTTCGTAGTGATCCATTGAATTAGATAATTACATCAACCTTAACAAAACTATGACATTCATCGTCTCGAACTCTTCATATATTTTCTAGGATTAACAGATAGAACTTAACGGAAGTGAATTATATTCATATTCTTGATATGGCAAGTCAGTGTGATTTGATGATATTCTCTCCTTATGTTTGCACACATAAATGGAAAAATTAATAATATTCTATTAAACTGCGGTTTCTAAAATTAGTATGAATTGAATAATCGGAGCTTCTTCTCGCAATTTTAATATTTACCATAAATTATAACACGAGTTGAATTTCAAGTGTCGAGAGAGTGGGAATTTACAAAAATTATAAATAAATTTTAACATACCGGAACATATCAAAAGGAAGATGAACCAAAAGATGATGCTTTCAGATAGACAGAATAAGAAATGAAGTTGTGCTGTAAAGAGTGGGTGAAGAAAGAATGATGCTGAAACTGATCAGGAAGAGAAAAAAGGAATTGACTGGACCACTGTCTGAGAAGAAACTGCCTACTGAAGGATGTACTGGAAGGAATGGTGAACGAGACAAAAGTTCGGGGTAGGAGAAGAAGCAACATCGTTCGAGGAGACTAGAGGAAGGCGGAAAAGAGGGAAGATTGGAGAATCCGGTGTTTGCAGTGAAAGACCTGTCCTTGGGCAGACAACTATGAATGAATGAACGAATGAATGAATGAATGAATGAATGTATGCAAGTATATATGTGATATGTATAGGTTGTAATGAAACAGTGGGCAAAAGTCAGGCAGGCTATAGATTCCTCATATGTGTAGAAGAAAGCAGTGATTATATCAACATGAGTCCGGACATGTTTGGTTTCTCAGTAGCGCTTACATGTATGATCATAGTGCAGTCCAGTACATTTGTTTCCTGGAGTTATTATGTTGTATTCTGTTTACATTTCCTTACATGAATTTTGCAAAATGTCGAACTTCTGCCTGAGTATAGATTGCAGCTCGTCATCTCATCGAGACATTGTTGACTTTGAATAATTTCAAGGAAAAATTGTTCCGGGGCCGGGTATCGATCCCGGGACCCTTCGCTTAGCGCGCGAACGCTCTTCCGACTGAGCTACCTCAGGAACTATACACGACACCGTCACAATTTTTTCCTTTGTATCCACACGACTCAAATGAGCTGACAAGACGCCAGAACTCAACTATGAGTGCACACAAATACTTGTGTGACTTGTGTATTGTTGACATTGTTCACAGGTGAATGAAGGTTGAAAGCAAAGATTTAAAAAAATTAATTATATGTATACGTATATTAGCTATAAACAATATGTTAAAAAAGTCGATATTTTCAGAAAAAGTAGTATTCATCGAAGTAAATAAAGTCTAATAAACAAGGGATCTAAAATTAATATCTTTGAAGAAACAAGTATTGAGCAATTGGTATTGTAACAATGAACAACAGCATGTCTTCTAATGTTATTTTTTTGCTCGTTTCTTTTTGAAATGCAGTAAACAAAGGGTGAACAGGCGTACAGTCATTTATCTCTACAATACAGTAAACATTTTATAATTATGCGATTGTACAGTAGTGGCAAAAAAAACCGGACCGTCCCTTGTAGCTGATTTCAGAGCCTTGTTCACTCCAGAGCACGATAGACTGGTAACTAAGACTTTCGTGGTTCGAATCATACCTAGGAAGGAAACTTTTTTTTGTCTCTTATTCAAATTTATTTCCAATACTTTTCGATTGCTGGTAAAATTCATGTTCTGGGAATAATAAATTAATTAAGTAGTAAAATATCGCTGCAATCGAAAAGTATTGGGAATAAATTTGAATAATGAACAAAAAAAAGTTTCCTCCCCAGGCAGGATTCGAACCTTAGTTACCAGTCTATAGTTCTCTGGAGTGAACAAGGCTCTGAAATCAGTTACAAGGGTCGGTCCGGTTTTTTTTTGGCACTACTGTACATATCAGGCAGACACTTAAAGATCTTGCTTATTCAACCCCCATAATTATGAACAACACTACTGGAGCGCGTCTTCAATGGTTGTTAATACATCCGAGACCAGACAGGACCGTTGCAAAGGTTGCAGGATTCCCTAAAACGTGCAGCAGAATTATGTATTACAATAAATGGACATCATTTTGATGTGTAGTGTTGATGAACAAGTGCTTATATCTCTTAAGGTTTGTGTTTCAGGAGCCATGTTTATTAGACTTTCTTGTCTTGTTTTGATGAATATTCCTTCTCTCAAAATGTTAGATTCCCTTTTTTAACACCCTGTATATATGATTAAGAAAATGCCGTACTTGCATTATTTGCCTCTCTTTAAAATGACATTTCAATAAACTAAACTAAAAGTATTAATATATTTTGCAATATAATAAATTGAATAGTTAAAAAACGCGTAAAACATATGACATTTATTATTATTGTTGAATATATATTTTTAACGCTTTTATTTGTGTCGTTACTTCTCTTTACTTTGAAGTCAGTCTCAAAAATGTGCATTAAAATCACGTTGCAATGTACGGCGCATTCAAGGCTTTTATTAAGCAAACTATCTGTTTTTGTATCTTAAAGGTTAATTTTGTTCGCTCTCTGAACATTTTTTTTTCAGCTCTAGGAATTCTAAGTTGGTTCCTCCCAGCTATGAGAAGTAATTATGTCCACATTTTTCTGAGAGACAAACAGTTCTTAAGTAATTAGTAGTCTGAGATGAAGTAACACACGCACTCTCCAATTCGGATTAATTCTCCTGTAATTCTGCACAATTAGGCTTGTCCCTGACTTTGTTCTCTCTGCTGTTACAGCGAGAGCAAAGAACGTAAATATGACGGCGAACAATATGAATTTGTTATTTGGTGAATAATATGGAAAAATTAAACCACAATTATGTATTATTTGCAAGATTATTATTATTATTAATATTAATATTATTATTATTATTATTATTATTATCGTTATTAGTATTATTATCCTTATTATTATTGTTATTATCATCGTTATTATTACTGTTATTATCATTGTTATTATTATTATTGTTATTATTATCATCGTTATTATTATCATCATTATTGTTATCATTATTATTAATGTTGTTATCGTTATTGTCAGGGAACGGATTTATATGGACTAAAAATATATGAAATATGTAAATATATATGTAGTTATTTTTACCAAAATATGGAATTAAATATGGATTTTTACCAAAATATGGAATTAAATATGGACTTAAAATTATAAAAAAATGACTATGTACGTTAAATATTGGTACATTTTAATCAAACTAAACAAAAAATATAATGGACGTACCTTATCTTCCAATGTAGTTTCAACAAAACACAATTTTTATTGTCTGTTACCATAACAATAGGTTACAAACATTTCTTTCAAGTGCTGAAAAGTGAATCTTCTTCTATTGTCTCTGAGGATAGATTTATACTGACTAAAAGAGCGTTCGACGTCACAAGAAGTAACTGGTACATAATTCAATTTCACAATGTCTGCTGGGGATAAGTCCAAGTTAATCTTCACTGTTGATTCACCACTCATCACAGCAACAACCTTTTGTAGTTCTTCATATCCAGGGTTTTTTGAAAGTACAGTGTCCACCTTAGCTCTTACTGCATCTGCAACTTTACCTCTACCACGATTCAGTTGTTCCACAGTACTATTTATAATTTCAAAACTTTCAGATAGTGAAAGGTGCCTATTTTGGAGACTTTTGAGCGTTTTTATGATGCATGAAAATGTATGCTGAATGTGAGCTAAGTCATTCTTCACACTTATGTCACAGGTAACTGTTTTCGCAGTATCAATTGAGACTGCATCTTCAGAGTCCAATGCAAGGAGAACATTGTTAATAGAGTCTATATGTTCGGCATAATATTCAACTGCTTCTAGCCATGTACCCCATCTAGTTAAAATTGGCTTTGGTGGCAATGGAATTTCAGGGTACATTTCTTTCAACACGTTAACTCTACTGGGAGCTTTGAGAGATACTTTTTTCACTGATGAAATCAACAAATCTACTTTAGGGAAATTGTCTCTGACCACTTCTGCCACACGATGAAATGCATGCGCCACACAAGTAAAATGAGTCAATTTAGGATATACAACAGATAATGCTTGTCCAGCTTTGACCATATAAGGGGCAGCATCGCTAATAAAGAATAACACATTATCGTACATAATACCCTTTGGCCACAGGATACCCATAGCTTCGTTGAACAGTTTAACTATAGTTTTGTTATTGCACTTTTCTAGAACATCACAATGTAAAAGAATTCGTTCAGAATATTGTTCACTTAACAAACCGATAACTACATTACCAACAAGTCTACCTTCTTTGTCGGGAGTCTCATCAATGGAAACCCAAATTGAACTATCTTTAATTTCATCTCTTATCTTCTGTATTGTCTCATCGTAGATGGATGGAGCATACGTCTTCCTAAGTGTTGACTCATCCGGGATTGTATGTTGAGTATATTTTTCAAGGAATTCCCTGAAGACCTTATTCTTTAGTTTGTAGAGAGGAATATCAGCAGAGATGAGAGAACGGCACAGGTCGATGTTAAACTCAGATCTTACATTCGATGTTGTTGGTTGTGTTAAAAACAATTGTCTCTGCTTGGAATTTAGTTGTTTGTTGGCCTGATGTTTACTAGTTGTAATGTGTTGTTGCACCAGGAACTTTTGTGTAGATGATACTGCACACTGACACAAATTACAAAATAATATTTTATTGTCAGTTGATAAACCATCTTCTTTAAATTCTGAAATGTAACTTGTTAGTTTTGATTTTAAATTGACTGAATGACGTACTTTTGGCATATTTACCGTCTTTATAGTATGATTTACAAAACTGAACCTATGTGTACTCTGACTGGCATTTAACTGTTGAGCTGCACAACTGAAGTCTGTTAAAAATTTTAAATTAAATTAATACAGTTTTGTAACTTACTTTCCCATTGTTGATAGGACTGCTAATTTTCAAATAACTCTGATGTTAAAGGGATTACTGAACATGTGTTTAAATCTCTATTGTTGAAATGTATTTTTAAAAGTTAATGGAATTTTGTTTTGTTTTATTGTTAAACCTAATATAATATGGACTGTTTTATATGAAATATGGAAAATATATGGAAATTAACGAAAATATGTACTAAACTCTAAAATATGGAAAAATATGGAAAATAAAAGTAGGATTTTTCAACCCTACACATTGTGAAACATAAAGATAATGCAAAATATAAATTATATTAGCTTTATAAGTAAATATGTATTTACATATAAATCCTTTCCCTGGTTATTGTTATTATCATCGTTATTATTATTAGTATTGTTATTATCGTTATTATTATTGTAATTATCATCGTTATTATTATTATGATTATCATCGTTATTGGTATTATTATTATTATCTTTATTATTATTGTTGTTATTATCATCATCGTTATTATTATTATTATTATTATTGTTATGATCGTTATTATTATTGTTATTATTATCATTGTTATTATTATTATTGTTATTATTATCATCGTTATTATTATCATCGTTATTATTATTATCATCATTATTGTTATTATCGTTATTATTAATGTTGTTATTCTTTTGAGAAGATTAACTCCGTACGTAGATGAAATTATTGGGGATCATCAGTGCGGTTTTCGGCGTAATAGATCGACTATTGATCAGATTTTTTGTATTCGACAGATAATGGAGAAAAAATGGGAGTGTAAGGGTACAGTACATCAGTTATTCATAGATTTCAAAAAGACATATGACTCGGTTAAGAGGGAAGTATTATATGATATTCTTATTGAATTTGGTATTCCCAAGAAACTAGTTCGATTAATTAAAATGTGTCTCAGTGAAACATACAGCAGAGTCCGTATAGGTCAGTTTCTATCTGATCCTTTTCCAATTCACTGCGGGCTAAAGCAGGGAGATGCACTAATCACCTTTACTTTTTAACTTCGCTCTAGAATATGCCATTAGGAAAGTTCAGGTAACAGGCAGGGTTTGGAATTGAACGGGTTACATCAGCTTCTTGTCTATGCAGATGACGTGAATATGTTAGGAGAAAATACACAAACGGTTAGGGAAAACACGGCAATTTTACTTGAAGCAAGTAAAGTGATCGGTTTGGAAGTAAATCCCGAAAAGACAAAGTATATGATTATGTCTCGTGACCAGAATATTGTACGAAATGGAAATATAAAAATTGGAGATTTATCCTTCGAAGAGGTGGAAAAATTGAAATATCTTGGAGCAACAGTAACAAATATAAATGACACTCGGGAGGAAATTAAACGCAGAATAAATATGGGAAATGCGTGTTATTATTCGGTTGAGAAGCTCTTATCATCCAGTCTGCTGTCCAAAAGTCTGGAAGTTAGAATTTATAAAACAGTTATATTACCGGTTCTTCTGTATGGTTGTGAAACTTGGACTCTCACTCTGAGAGAGGAACATAGGTTAAGAGTGTTTGAGAATAAGGTGCTTAGGAAAATATTTGGGGCTAAGCGGGATGAAGTTACAGGAGAATGGAGAAAGTTACACAACACAGAACTTGCACGCATTGTATTCTTCACCTGACATAATTAGGAACTTAAAATCCAGACGTTTGAGATGGGCAGGGCATGTAGCACGTATGGGCGAATCGAGAAATGCATATAGAGTGTTAGTTGGGAGACCGGAGGGAAAGAGACCTTTAGGGAGGCCGAGACGTAGATGGGAGGATAATATTAAAATGGATTTGAGGGATGTGGGGTATGATGATAGAGACTGGATTAATCTTGCACAGGATAGGGACCGATGGCGGGCTTATGTGAGGGCGGCAATGAACCTTCGAGTTCCTTAAAAGCCATTTGTAAGTAAGTATTATTAATGTTGTTATCGTTATTGTTATTATCATTATTATTATTATTATCGTTATTATTATTGTTATTATCATCATCGTTATTATTATTATTATTATTATTATTATTATTATTATTATTATCGTTATTATTATTGTTATTATCATCGTTATTATTATTGTTATTATTATCGTTGTTATTACTATTATTATTGTTATTATTATCATCGTTATTTTTATTATCATCATTATTGTTATTATCGTTATTATTATTAATGTTATTATCGTTATTGTTATTATCATTGTTATTATTATTAGTATTGTTATTATTATCATTATTATTATTGTTATTATCATCGTTATTATTAAGTTATTATAATTAATAATAATAATATTATTATTATTATTATTTTATATATTATTTCAATGTACCGAAGTACATATGATATTTCCATGCAGATATTCTGCGTCATCATACGATGAAAGAGTAATGGAACGGAGAAAAATTCTCTCCGGCGCCGGGATTTGAACCCGGGTTTTCAGCTCTACGTGCTGATGCTTTATCCACTAAGCCACACCGGATATCTGCATGGAAATATCATATGTACTTCGGTACATTGAAATAATATATGATATGCGTAAATCACGAAGTGATTTAAGATGGCGCTTATTCCGTCGGATCGCGGCCAACTAGTCACTCATAACGAGTGCACCTCAGCACATGTGTGGACTTCGGTCCTATGTTCATAGACATCTATGACGTAGTGCAGAGGGCGGCCACTAGAGGGAACCCAAGAGTTGGAACTCAATCAGAGACAATTCTGTCCGACATCGGGGTTGTATCCGGTGTGGCTTAGTGGATAAAGCATCAGCACGTAGAGCTGAAAACCCGGGTTCAAATCCCGGCGCCGGAGAGAATTTTTCTCCATTCCATTACTCTTTCATCGTACAATTAACAAAGTTAAAAATTCCAAACATGAAGTTTCAAGTTTAAAACCCGAATTTTATTTCACATAAAAACACATATTTTCACAAAAAATTTATGTAAATGCATATTTTTAGGAAATCTATTATAAACACATAAATCTTGGAGTTTTTTACTTAAATAATTTTTTTACAAGAACTTTTAAACATTTTAAAACTAAATCAATTATGTCACTCAGAAGTACGTCATCTTTTTAAGAATTCTTGGTTGCTTCGTGTTTCTAAGCGCTGTGTGGTGTATCCGTGATCCATTATTGTAATAGTATCGCCTCAAGTTCTGAGAACTGCTAGACTGCATATCAATGTTAATATTAGAGAATAATTTAACATTGCCAAGTAGGAGAGATCTTGCAACACATAATTAGGAATGTTTATTGTTGCTGAAGATGATTTCATTCCACGCTTTGTTTGTGAAACACAACAGATAGGAGCTCGGGTATGATCATTCTTTAATTTAAACAAATTTTTTGCCTCTCGCTCATGTCCATCAAGTAAGGCAATACGTCTAATTGTGATTCCCTGTTATCTGGCTTTGTCAATCAATATCCTTCAAGATATACTGAAAGATGGTTATTTAAAAAACGATTTGGCTTTCCTATTAGCAAATTTAAGCTTTTTGTGTGACACCATAAAAGAAACTCGAAACATCCAGAAACCTGTTGTCTGAAACAGGGAGGTGCGTGCCGTGAGAATTAAACTAGACTCGCTACCAGGTTCAGAAGTACAAGTACTAAGGGACAAATTCCAGAATGTGTTTGGGAAAAACAGTGGATATAAAAATATGTGTAAAGTTGCTCAAGTATTGGAGGGTGTGCCTGTAGGTGAAATTGACGGTGTTTGTGTTTGTGACATTCCTTTCTTTAAATATGCACGTCTGTCGTCCTGTGATGTGGAAAGATCGTTTTCACAATATAAGTCGTTGCTCAGAGATAATCGGCATGCATTTGTGATGGAGAATTTGGAGGTGATCTTTGTTGTTCACTGCAATTCTCGGCCAACTAGCACTCAGGTTTGGTTGGTGAGTACCTAGTAACATTATTTTTCCAAGCTAAGTAGGGTATTTTTGTCATATTAAAAAAAAAAATGATTTTTTCGTACTTTTTAGCACATAAAAAATAAATATATTAAAATTTTTAGCATATAAAAATCCGCTCCCTGATTGTCAAGTGTTCTGTACAAAATACACACTGATTTCCAATAGGAGTTGACATGATTAAATGAGGAAATACGAATACTAATGATCTGAGGAAGTTGACGTGATATCATTTTGGTAATTCGGAGAAGAATAAAGAATTCTCTGACATAGTTTCATAGGATGTGTCAAAGAGTCATACAATAGAATCCTTTATGATCCGAAACCACTGCACTGAAGTTATTTTGATCAGTATTTGTTTATACAATCAGTTACAGTTTCCTCCGAGAGACTTTCACTATGGTTGCATTGATATGTGACAAAAAAGAAACAGACTGAATCCAGAAAGAGTAAGAATGCTTGTTTTTCTGAACAAAAGACTTAACGAATGTGATGTTTAGGATGTTGTATTAGCATAATTGCATTCGTTTTTGTCGCAGTACGACTTTACCCATGCTATTAGTGTAAAAATAAATTCCAATACTCTTTGAAGTATTTTATTCGTTTTTATGTTATGTTTTCAGTTTTCATTTGTTTAGTTATATCCAGTGTTGTCATGGTAATTTGTTTCTTGACCATACGCCCCACACCATGTGTTTCTCCTTTGAAATATATTTTACTCTCCTCTTTCTATCTCTCCGACCATCATCTAATCATGGATGTTTTTATGTTGAAAACCATGTAAAAAAATTGTTTTTCTTTACATTTTAATTATAAAACAAATTTTATTTAAATAAGCTTCCATGAAACTCTCACTGTAGAGACATAATTGTCTTTATGAACCTTGGAACATGTATCTGCGGCATTACGGATTTTTAACCATCCTTTTGGCAGCTCTCCAGAAAAGCTGCAGCAAAGAAAGCACAGTTTTCCATTGCTTTGCTGGTTTTCTGTGACATTTATATACCGGTAATAATAAACACGCGGTTTTTGTTTACAGACATAAATATTTTCAACAGTAATCTCACTAGACGTTTTGATTTATCTAGAGAAAATCAAAACTCGAGTGGGATTTAATTGACTATTACACGATTAGAAGAAAGTATATATAAAGATTAGAAGTAACGAAGTACTCCAATACAATAAAATATTAATTGACTTACGAAAATACAACTGTCTTCAAATGTATTATTGTACCATCTCAACATTACAAATATTACGCTAGATGCATGCTAGATGGCAGTAGTGAGCAATGCCTTCTCGTTGAGAAGTTCTCGATCTATTAAACACGATGGCAATGTTACTAGTCAAGAAGGCTTTGTTGATTCAGTTTCATTTTTATTAAAATGCAACATTCCACTTCAATTATCCGAATCCCAGTAATCGTCACTTGACAGATGATTTTCAATAAGTCTTAATATTAAACAATCTCTGATACGTGACTATCCATAATATCATATAGCAGAAGCTATAACATAACCTAACTAATATACACAAGTGTTAGAAAAGTTTTAATTAACGACGATGACATAAAAAATAAACATGAATAATTTTAAAAGGAATAATTATTGAATGTACAATTTCCAAATTTGAATGTGGTTGGTGGTCCAATTGATGTTATATTGGACGTGTGCATAATAGAAGTGGAACTCGTTGATTTAGGCCTACATGTGTATTCAACTTATTCAGGATTTCCGAATGGTGCTCTTCATTTATTTGTAAATCGGATTTCAGAAGATGCATAGGTATGATCAGTGATTTTTATTAATTCTTGTTCTTGAATGCCAATGCGAGTCATATTTGAAACTGCTGTGCATCGACTGGAGTGGTTTGTAATTATATATATATATATATATATATATATATATATATATATATATATATATATATATATATATTTGACGTCCAGACCAGCGCAGTTTCAAATGTTGGCAAACAAAGAAACAAATGCTAGGGACGCGATAAAATTAAACAAATGCTAGGGACGCGATAAAATTGTGCGATAAGCAGCCATGATTGGTTGAAATACGTCCTTTCGTACCGTTTTATTGGTCAAAAGTAGTATGACGTAGTAAGAGTGTAATAGTCAACATAAAACTAGTTTGGTGCCTATAAGGTATATTCTAATGCATTGTTGTAGCCCCCTCCTCCCCCCCACACACACACACTTACACACTTGTTACAAATATGACAGTAAAGAGGTCTAAGACGCATTACTAGGGAAAATGACCATTTTCCTAGTAATTCGTTCTGGACCTCTCGCATGTCATGTTGGTAATTAGTAATGGGGGGGGGGGAGGTTACAACAGTGCATTAGAATAAACAGGTGTTAAAAGATTTTTATGTTGACCATTACACTTTTACTACGTCATACTACTTTTGACCAACAAAACGGTACGAAAGGACGTCTTTCATTCAATCGTGGCTCCTTATCGCACAATTATATCGCTTCCCTAGCATTTGTTTAATTTTATCGCTTCCCGAGCATTTGTTTGTATTTATCACTATCCTAGCATTTGTTTATTTGTTTGCCAACATTTAAAACTGCAAATTCTTTACGGTACTATAAATCATGCTTTGTGACCGTCATTTGTTTGCAGCATAGACAGTCAACTGAAAATGGCGGCTCCGTTCAAACGTTTTGGTGAAGCTAACATTAGTGAAATAGAATTTCAGTAAGTCAATTAATATTTTATTTTATTAGAGTACTTTATTTCTTCTAATCGTGTAATAGTCAATTAAATCTCACTCGAGTTTTGATTTTCTCTAGATAAATCAAAACATCTAGTGAGATTACTGTTGAAAATATTTACGGCTGCAAACTAAAATCATGTGTTTATCACTATATACATCCCACAGAAGCCAGTGAAGCAAAAGAAAACTGTGTTTTCTTTGGTGTAGCGTTTTTGGAAATATATCATTCTTTTATATATTGTTCTGGATTCCAGCATTGTAGAG
Source organism: Periplaneta americana (assembly GCF_040183065.1). Classification (NCBI taxonomy): domain Eukaryota; kingdom Metazoa; phylum Arthropoda; class Insecta; order Blattodea; family Blattidae; genus Periplaneta; species Periplaneta americana. The sequence continues at coordinate 32,576,652 of NC_091120.1, read as the reverse complement.
GTAGACCGTTTATGTTGATGAACATCAAAAAATATGTATTAGGAACAACAGGATATGATATAAGATCAGTACAGATCTCTGTGTAAAAATATAGATCTCCATGTATAAAACTTAGGCAACCATACGCCGTATGACTACGTATAGGCAAAATTTTCTCTTCCCCATAAGATTGATTAAAATTTCTAGGTTCCTATACGATGTATGGCCTCCATGACAGCACTGGTTGTATCGACTATCGAAGGTCTTTTCAGATTTCCGATAGTATCGATATAAAGTATAGAGAAATTGAGATATCGATCCATCTCTACGAATTTTTATTTATGAGGCCATTATTTGACATGGTCTCTTAACAAAGTAGAAGACTTAGTGAAGATGCTGAAAATAAGCACAACTCATCTGTTATCGTAAATACGTTTCATGTTTTCTGTTGTTTGTTTAAGTTAGATCTCTTCACATACCTCTACCGAAACGTACGTCGGAATTCATTGTTTTATTGTAAGTGCCATGTAATAAAATTCATTTCATTGACCAGTATGGCTTGAAACCTCGCTAGTAACGATTGCGAAAGGTGTGACAAATATTTAAACCCAAAAGTCGTGCAACAAGTCGAGATTTTATGATGTCAAAGTCTGCAGCTGTTAGCGAGACTGGAATTTTGAGAGTTCGTCCAAGCTGAAAGCGGTTTTGATGCTTAAGTTCCTAAGAGTACATTTCATTAAAAATAATCAGAATTCCTACATGCTAAAGCGATTTTCAGTTGGAAAAAAAGCGGGTAGATATGTGTAGAAAAACAACTTTAGAGATAAATTTATTTCTAGAGAGCATTAAAGCGGTTAAAAAGCATCCCGCATTCTTGACCGGGAACTTTACTTTCCCAACAAATAAATTCAGCCACTGATCTCAATCTATACTAATAATAAATCTGTAGCCGAAATTTTTCTGGTAATTTTCGATTTTCCAAAAATAATTGGTCCTAACATATATAATTAACCACCCTGAAACCGAAAATCGCTTTTTTGAAATTTTTGTTTCTATGTTTGTCTGTCTGTATGTTTGTTACCTTTTCACGCGATAATGGCTGAACGGATTTCGATGAAAATTGGAATATAAATTAAGTTCGTTGTAACTTAGATTTTAGGCTATATGGCATTCAAAATAGACTATTTAAAAGGGGGTTATAAGGGGGCCTGAATTAAATAAATCGAAATATCTCACTTATTATTGATTTTTGTGAAAAATGTTACATAACAAACGTTTCTTTAAAAATGATTTTCGATAAGTTTTATTCCCTCCAAAATTTTGATAGGACTGATATTTAATGAGATAAATGAGTTTTAAAATTAAAATAACTGCCATCTAAGGCCGTGTAATGAATTAAAAAAACAAATGACTTCGTCTATAAGGGGCCTTGGACAGCAACAATCGAAAGCTATGAAAGATAGCCTACAGACAATGTTTCTGTGTTTGTATGAAGTAATATCGAAAGCTAAATTAACCGATTTGTATAATTAATTATTATTTCACCATTGGAAAGTGTAGTTTCTCTAGATGGACATAATGCTATAATGTTATTACAGTAACTTCTGATATAATATAATATAATATAATATAATATAATATAATATAATATAATATAATATAATATAATATAATATAATATAATATAATATAATATAATATAATATAATTTAAGTTATTTGAAAGGTTCAGAACCGTAGTGGGCCAAGCGCCGTTTACTGAATACGTAGAAAACAAGGCTTAAAATTAAGTTATTACCATAATTCAATAACAAGTAAAATAAAATATACATATTAAATCTAAATGATGTCAATCTTCATTAAACTATGGTTGTATGTAATAAAAATTAAGAAACATGTTAAAGGAATTGTCATTGCACCAAATGAGTGTCTCTGGACCAAAATGATCGCATTTTAATTATTTGGATGCAATTTAAATTAAGTAACATATTAAACGATTTATCCTTCTATCAAACACGAATGTTTCCTGGATCAAATGTCCTATTTTAATTATGTAATTACTTTATATTTATTTCTAACAGGTGCAGTGGAGCGCACGGGTACGGCTAGTTCAAATAAAAATTGCATGTTCATAACGTTATATTGTATATTTAGATGTCGATTTTTGTTATGAATTGCTTGAAGTAGACATTTTGTTTTCGTGATCTCTTTTCATTTTTGCATATTTACTTATAGCAATACAAAAATCTTGTTTTCAGAGTCGTGACTTCAGACATATTAATTCAGAGTGTTTACAAGAGAGAAGTTGAAATGTTCGGTTTAAAATTTATTAGCCCATTCGTCGGTACGTGTGTAGTAGGCTAATTTAAAATAGTAGGGCTGTATACTTACTAGATCCACTCGGGACCCACTTAATGCCGATCCACCATAGAGAGAACATCGTGGAATGGTGGTACACGTGTAGGAATGTCAGCTGGTTTTCTTTTTTTCGCAAGATAAAGAAGAAAGTGTCACAGAATTCGATCAGCTTGGATACGTAGTACCACCAAACTGCGTTCGCTATCTGAAATCATCACAACGAAAAGTTACATTGTATTATATAATACTACAGACATTAAATTTATATAATAATAAAGTGAATTTTGTGAATAAAGGGCAAGATTTTACATCAGATCTAATAGACAGGCACGTAAAACGATCCGTTTGAAAGAGTGGCAAGGAAAAGCTTTAGGAGGTACGTATATGAAAAGTATTTCAAAGTTTATAGTCTTCGTATTAAACATTCCGTCACTCCAAAAGTTTGAGTCCGATTTTTTCCTCACTAAAAAGAACAAAGGAAGAGATTTTTATGAAATGTTTAAGGTAAAGAAATTTCATTATAATTTTCAATTAAGTGATTATGAAAAATGAAGGATCAATTTTTAATGAAGTTCATGTTTATTTGCTACCAGGTAACGTGAAAAGAGTTAATTCTGAAGGCTTAATCTTAACAAGACTATTTTTTTTATTATATCTATCTTCATATCCTTGCCTCCTCAAGAAAACATACGGACTAGAAGTCACATCGTTTAATATCAATATGAAGAATTGAATGACACTAAAAACTGTCAACAGTGCTATGAAATAATTAAAATAAATGATCGTAATATACTAGGTTATACAGAGCTTTCATTTCAAAACTTCCCAGTCTAAATAACTACTTATTTAAATTGAATTCAATTTAAACAAAAAAATACGTCAATTTAAATATTTAGGGGGAAGTCTGAAACCAAGGCTTAATTGCATTTTAGATTTCACCCGCCAGCCACCCCCACTTTGAAATTTCAAATGGCACCCATATATTTTTATACTTAAATATGAAAGAGCATTCAATTGTCTATTATACCTCATTCGTTTTTGCATCTTTTGTTTTCTATCGCCGCCTGGGAACCTGTATTTTTATCAGTTGATTGTAGAACGAAAACTTTGATTGAAGCTTATTTTTTTGTAATTTTCTCAATGTAATCAATAAGGATGATTTATGTTGTCTCTTGAAGGGTGGGCCTATATACCATTTTAAAATAATTTAATACACAAACACAACTATTACATGAAATGCTCAATAAGTTTTTGTAGCTTTATTCTCTTCAGCTCTAATCAACAATAACAATCCGGTTGCCGATAGAAAACAAAAGATGTGTAAACAAATGAATGAGGTGTATAAACATTTGAATGCTCTTTCATATTTAAATAAAAAAAATATATAGGGGTACCATTTGAAATTTCAAAAGGGGTGGTTGAGTGGTGGGGGTGAAATTTAAAATGTAATTAAGCCTGGTTTCAGACTTCTCCTTCAATATGTAAATTGTAGTGTTTTTGGTTTAAATTGAATTGAATTTAAATAATTAGTTATTTAGACTGGGAAGTTTTGAAATGAAAGCCCTGTATTTATATAATTTATATTTTTCTTCAGGAGTGAAGAACTCCTAGACTTCTGGATCATATGGATAAATATGTATTTTAATGAAAAGATAGTGTTCTTCCACATCAAATTCTTAAGTGCAAATATAAGTCGTCTATTAAAAATAGGAATTAAAAATTAAGATGCACATTACGTTTCAAAAAAGGGAAATAAGAATTTCGACATTTAAAATTATCTTTATGCTCGACCATGCCGAAATGTAGTAATTATACACCTGGTAGCAGTCCTTTAATGCATGTCATTAAAGTACACCTGCTCATTAAAGTACAGGTCTTCAGCCAATCACAAGTCAGCTTTGTACCGTTATATCGATTATTCTCGGATATGCAATCGACAGACAATTAGCGAAAAGTCACGGAGGCTGGAAATCCAATACTGTCGCAGAAGGTTATGTTCTGTTACTATAATAATTAGCGTTAATTGTAAATAATATTCAAATAAATTCAATTTGTCATCTCGTTTTCCAACTCTAAATCAATTTCCAGGTTATATCAGACTAATGTTCATTCTTATTCTGTGCCAAGGTCAATGACATTCGGCCTCGGAAAAAATCAATACTTTCGCGTCTGCGCACATCTCACAATTCAGGTCAGTTCGCACATAACCATAAAAAGATCTAATTTTCAATACTTTCAAGTTAGAAATATGGTCGAGCATAAAAAGTCGTATGAAACTTGCCTATAATGGTAATTAAGACGTTCGTATGAAAATTATGAAACTCGCTTGCGCTCGTTTCATAAACAATCATACTTGCGTCTTAATTACTACCATTATAGGCTCGTTGCATAATGTACTATTATACTTTTGCCTTCGTAGAGTATTCTTGTGCAGATGCGAATATTATAGAAAACATTTAAAGAATTATATGTACTTTGTATAAATGCGTTAAGTAGGATAAGTAAATAATGAATTAAAAATGTGGAACATTGTTTTTCTTCATTTTAATAGTAATACATTGAATTACGTTCGTACATTTGTTATGGAAGCAACTAATTTGTAGAAATTGACACACTTTTTCTCTTTGTTTCGGGGTTATGCCTCGGTGGGCGTGGCACCTGACCATCACCATTTCTGGTTCTTACAAGTTGCTTGCATTTCCGAGGAATAACGGCATTAAGATGCAGACTTCAATAAAAAGGATTTAAATAGTATTTCGGTCACGGCGGTGTGAGCAGATGTTTTGCCTACCGTGTATGTGGAACATCCTGGTTGTGCTACTCACCCTCAGTTCTTCTGGATGCGATAGCCGTGTGATGGGTTGACACACGTAGCTGTACTTCAGTTTCGTAGAAGCACTGAGCAACTGTCAAGACAAAAAAATTACACTCGTTAATCTGTTTGATAGAAAAGGGGATCCCACAATTCCCTCCATGCAGTCATGTGTGGCATACGTGCTCTCCATATGGACTCAGTTACAAGTGCAATTACATTATAAAAGCTAGATAGACCAGAGGGATATAAAAAGTGTGAGGATATGTAACCGTAACATTACAATCCATGACAGAGATTTTAAAACTTTTAGGCACAGTGTTCTAGTGTTCTAGATTGCATGTAATTTAGAGTTACAGTTTCTCTACCAAATATTATTTAGAGCAGCTCACCTCAAATAGAGTCTGCGGTCGTAGTACGTATTGAGGGAGGTAAATAAGCTGTTCACAGTCAGGTTCATTTGAACGGGACTTTTGAAAGTATTCCGTGCTTACAAAACTAAAAGAGTAAATGCATTTCTGCCACGTGTGTAGTAGAAGTACTAGATCAGGCCTGCACAAGGTTTGCGCTCTCCGAGCCGGCTCACAGCTCATGAGCTGCCCTCTGTATAAGGGTGGACTGGAAGAAGGGGTGACCTCGTACAAAATATACACAAAAGGAAGTACTATTACGGGTGTTTATGAAATGAATTCCCGTTCAGTATTTGCAAAACTACCTTGGATTATTATTAATTAATAAAGAATTATTTATTTTACAGAAATAATAGAAATTCTATAGCTACTTAAATGTACATTATCATTTTGTTATATTTTTATTTATCAGTACATCAAAACGAGGTATATATAAATTTTATAAACAGCTTTCCCAATGACGGGACTGCCTCATTGGACAAAGCATAATAAACATATTGCGTGAAAACAAGAAAAAGACCACAAAAGAGAAAGGAGGGGAACGAACAAAAGGGAAAAGTATAGGAAAGATAATAGCATGCACATAACAGGCCTAAACATAGTAAACAAACAGATTAGATATTCGAGCAAAATTCTCCCTTTTTAAGAAACAAAGTACAGATGGTATTTTAAAATGGCAAGTGATCCTCTGATAGCGGCAAGGGAAACATCACGAATGAAGTCGTTGTTCAGCTGGAACTTCTTGCAGAAACTGGCAAAGAGGCTGTTGGCAGCTGAAAGGAACAGTAGCCTACCAATCGTAATGAAACGTCAGTTACAGATGTTCGATGTGTGCCTTTATTAAAGCTGATTTATAGAAAACAGTTGCTCACAAATGAAGTGTCCACTGCAAGAATGATGGATGTCACTTTCTTGTCAAAAATGAACCAAGACTGTCAATGCATAGCTTAAGACATATAAAATGTACATACAGAGTTATATGGCATTAACACTGATAGTCATTGTCCAGTAATGATCGGAAAATCACAGTTAAGCTTTGAGCGCTAAGCATTTCAAACTTTCAATTGCTTCTTCTGCAAAATGTATTCCAAATGACATCCATCATTCTTGCAGTGGACTCTTCAAATATAAATGTTGAGCCAAACATAGCAATCATTTTCACAGCCAGCCTGTGTAGTCGTGGATATTATTGCTAATGTTTAGTCTTGTAAAACTGAACCAGGCTAGTAGTATTATTCAAACGATCTTCAGCCCTTAGGTCTCATTGAAGATCAGTAAGTTCGAGCTGTAAATCATTAAACGTTAAATGTTATGTTCCGTCTTTTAGATTCCTCCATACTGTACTGTAGCAGTAGGTAAGCAACGTGAAACAGTTACTAAGAATAGGCCTACACACTTCACTCCACTAGATAACTGAGTGGTCGTTTCCCTCTCCTCTACCTATAGCAAGTCTATGTCATTCTGACGTATCTTCCTCTCCGTTTCGGCGAGCGGAAAACACGGCTCTCGTTAAGCGCTGTTTGTGCAGGTATGTACTAGAGCGTTCGTTTTCCATTCAAGTGACCCGCGTTCGATCCCAGATCAGGTCGTGATGGAATTTTTGGTGAACAAATCAGACATTAACATGGGATGAGTGATAGTAAGAGGAAGGATGGAAATTAACGTGGGAGATAGGGGGATTTCCCCCCTGTTGGTAAGTTATCCTTCTCTCATAAATTCATATCAACATCCCTGCCAGGGATAATTCCTATCCCTTCTGAAACTTCTATAATTGTTTTATTACGAGTATACTTCATAAAGTACAGTATAAATTAAGCAAAAAAAAAAATTGATGTATTATGACCACCGTCAAGCTGACAACAATCAATAACTTAGGAATTACACATCTTATCTTAAGCATGTTCAGGGATATAATTATTATTATGATCAAGATGCAAGACGAGCAACTCAGTGCGACCAAGCGTTGAGTCGTATTGAATGAGGATAATAATAATTTTATGTACGGTATTTTCTATCTAGGATTCTATCCCCCCTCATCAGAAATCTTAATTCGCACCCTGGTAAGGGGAAAAAGAATAATGGCGTTATTAGCAGAAGAGGAGATGATACTAAAGGATATGCTACTGGAGCTAAATGACATCTGTGAGCAGTATGGGATGAAGATAAATGCAAATCAGACGAAGATCATGGTCATAGGAATAAACATAAAGAAGATAAACTTGCGAATTCTAAATGAGGCAGTAGAGCAAGTGGACAGCTTCAAATACTTGGGGTGTACTATAAGCAGTAACATGAGCTGCTGCCAAGAAGTCAAAAGGAAGATAGCAATGGCCAAGGAAGCTTTTAATAGTAAAAGGAGCATCTTCTGCGGACCTCTGGAAAAATAACTAAGGAAGAGACTAATGAAGTGCTTTGTATGGAATGTGGAAGTGTATGTTTCAGAAACGTGGACACTGGGACGAAGTGAAGAGAAGCAAATAGAAGCATGTGAAATGTGGTTATGGAGAAGAATGGAACGTGTGAAGTGGACAGAGAGAATATGTAATGAAGCTGTGTTGAAAAGAGTGAGTGAAGAAAGAATGATGCTGAAACTGATCAGGAAGAAGAAAAGGAATTGGTTGGGTAACTGGCTGAGAAGAAACTGCGTACTGAAGGATGCACTGGAAGGAATGATGAACAGGAGAAAAGTTCAGGGCAGGAGAAGATATCAGATGATGATAGAAGACATTGAGATCTTGGATCGTATGCGGAGACTAAGAGGAAGGCAGAAAATAAGATACATTAGAGAATGTCCTTGATCAGAAAACTATGAATGAATGATCCCGGAATATTCTTTGAAATAAAGGAGACCATTGGAATTTATGGCTGGTAAGTGAATATTTAAAACCTTTTAACTGAAAACAGTATCTCGCTTTCGCGCTTGTGGAATACCCTAACAAGTGACATCAGAGACTGTCGGAATTTAGTAGCGTTCAAAAGCAAGCTTATTAAGCATTTTCTTTCTGCGTAGAGTAGGTTTAATTTGTACTTAATCAATAAGAGAAATGCTTCTCTCTTCTTAACTTTTACAATAAACTGTCTAGCTTTTATTAATCAGTTAATCTTTTAGTACTTTGATTTTTATTGTATCTGTAAATTTAATATTAATTGTAATTATAATTGTAATTCTATTCTTAATATTGTAGTTGTAATCCCCTGGTAGAGGGGAAGAGAAGGCCTGATGGCCTTATCTCTACCAGGTTAAATAAATAAATAAAAAATAAAATAAAATAAAATAAAGAAGAAATTTACCAGAAATTAGATTTATTTGTATTAAAACACTCAGTGAATTGTACGTATAATGGACGTCTATAAATTATTAATTTTTTTTCAAAGCCTAGTTTATTGAAAACATATGACTTTTATTTAGGTGTACGTACACATACATACTAACAAGTGCTAGAGCTGAGACGGGATGTTATGGCACCAACCTGCGCTAAGTTTTAAATTGCCGGCCAGCAGGGTAGAGGAGTGGGGGTTGTTTGGGTTACGGTTCTCAAGCTCAGAGCGGCAGGCATATCCGTTTCATCTCTTTCCAAAAACATTCGTCTTATCTTAGTATCACCACTTTCCTACTCAAGAGTCCCAAGGTACCTAATGAAATTACGCCCGCTATTCCATCTTTATATTCTTATTCTCCGTCCGAATCAGACGACTGATTTGTGCTGGAATCAGATGTCCCTAAGTTTATGGAAATGTTCTCCAAAATACTGTCCATCGCGTGCTCACTTTCAATGTAATTGTTCTCTATTTTATTCACATAATCATACACTGATATCCATTCTTGGAAGAAGCGATTGCAGAGTCGGCCTCTGCTTATGCGTAGCGTAGAAATTATAGAGGAGTCTTCTTATGACTTTCTCATCAAAACTGTCTATAGCTGCAACAATCTTCTTCTTCGGCTGTGATTTTTCCGGACTGGAGAAAGAATCTGCTGTTCCTGCCTCAATATTTTTCCCTTCTCTCCTGATTCTGCCAAGGTTCGCTTTGAAATACCAGTGGCAGCCAGTACTCTTGCACATACGCTTTTCAATGGAATTGGTATTCCGTTTACAACCTCTTCTGACATGAATTTCCATACATTGTATGCTATTTCATGTCCTTGACTATGAACTACTCTATGATTTCACACCTTAGACAATGCCATAATGAGGGCGTTCAGAAGAACAATGTTTTCAGTATTACTAATAGCGGTAGTAGCAGAACGATCTGAACACTCGGAATGCTAGTAACCAACTAACCCAACACCCCTCCAGTTTAGTGTGAGGGCGAGTCCAACCAAACGAACTAAAATGCGTCCCTTGCGTCGGTGCCATAACTTCTCGTCCGGGCTCTACCATGTGGTAGATTAGAAGTGCCGGAATATTTCTCAGCTGGTCGTGGCTTGCATGTCCCGCTATGCTCTGGGTATGACCTCAGCGATAACTAATATTTAAACTTTAATCTATTCCGTACATTAGATGTCTTCTACTGATACGTAACGTTCACGAAAAAATACTTCAGGCCCATCATTAATTATTTAAATTATTATTATTTAACTTGTTGATGTGAATAGCTATTACGGGAATATGCGGAGTCGAACTTTATGAATTTTGAAGTGCGGTATGTCTTGGATATCTCTCTATTAATTTTACTTTCAAGTTACAAACCCAGGCATGTCCGTTTAAGTTCCATTTTAATGCGCGGAATGAACATGTTTATAACCGCTTCACACTAATGTTCTGATAACGATCGTTTTTGTGTCGTACTTGACAAGCGTTGTATTAATTCTTGTAGTAAAAACTCAGACTTTATTAGTAACAAGCCTAACTCATACGACTGAAGTGCTGTCGTCATTGTCATGAGAAATTTCGCTTAGCAGCTTTGTTCATAAATGTCGACGGCAATGTTAAAGTTAAAGATGGCACATACTTTTCTCATAAGTTTCACGCGTTATGGATCAATTCAGTTTTCTGTCACATTATGAAAGACATGATTGTAGTAGATAAGAGTGTAAGTTATAAGGGTAGGCCTATAGATAGGTAATATTGTGATACTAATAATATAAAGATAGTTCGTTTTGAGATTTTTTTTTATACTGAGTGAGAGAAGGACCGGTTTTGTGCAGAAACTTGTCCACGAACATTCCCTTAATACGTTGACGCAAAAAACCGGTCTTCCTCTCTCTCAGTAAAATTGTAAAAAATTCTCAAAAAGAACTATCATAATATTACTAGTATCACAATATTACCAACCTTTACCCTATACTTTAGCTGTGCAGATTTTAACAGTTTATTTTTTGGATGAAGTACAGTAGTGACAAAAAAAAAAAACCGGACCGACCCTTGTAGCTGATTTCAGAGTCACAGATTCAAAAACACATCCATCTTGTATAATTAATTGTAACAATGAAATTTATTGCATTTGTTCGATTCTTACCGTCTTTTGTTTCCTTCAGTGCTTCAAACTTACAGACGAAAAAACTTTGAGTGTTTTATTTTCATCTGGCATCAATATTACATTTCTACCTCTATTCGGCAAAGATAATTGCGTATTTTTACATTAAATAGCAGTACATACTTCTGGCTTCACTATCCATATTCAAATTACCACAGTTTGACACAATACACAGCACAGGATTCTTTTGTATCAGTCCGGTCCGGTTTTTTTTGCCACTACTGTACAACAAAAATTCTAGTATCATATTAGTCCCAAATGAATACTTTTCTCAGAAAAAAATTCTCTATAACAGTTAACAATATTTTACTCGATAAGTACTGTCCATACAATTTTCATTTTTACTCTTAACATTAGAGAAACTGATTATTATTTATCCCTTTGCAGTTTTTCAATAAAACAGACTGTTTTCTTGCAAATTAAAGCGCATTCTCTGTTATTTTTAATCTTTCTTGTGGTGTCTGTTTTCATTCCAGTCGCTTTCACTTGTCAGTGTTTTGCGTCTCTTATATTCTGTTATTCGTTTCCATGTTTGTTTTCAGTTCTTTTTTTATTTTATTTTTTTAATTCCTCCGTTTCCCCTGTGGGGCTTAATACAGCCTTACGTTTCTTGTTTGTTACACTTTCTTTTACCTCTCGTCATTAATGACGTGGATTTAGCCATTTGTAATTGCCCCAACGAGTACAAAATCTATTTCCTCTCACTTAAATTTTGTATGAAAATAACCTTAAAATATTTTACACTTCTTGTGTCATGTTTGGTTTTAAGGCGATGCGCTATTGAAATTTCTAAAATCCACAATTTTTTAGCTAGAGATTTTAAATTTGTACTGAATATGTGTTCAATGCGTTTCCTTTATAAAAGGTGAGAGATTTCAAATCTATTCCAAGCCTACAACCTTCAAATGTCGTTTAATAAGGCCTTAATGCACAAACTGATACAAAAACACATCGAGCAATTGATATGATAACATTCTAAAATATGATACTTGAAAAATTAAGTTTGTTTAAAAAAATTCAGATAAATACAGTTTCTTGCATCTCCTGAAAAGTTTATTTCTTTGGACTTGGGAGAGTTTTTGAATTCTCCATTTCAATCACTGGCTAAAGAAACAGTCCATTCCAAACTTCATCTAAAATGTACGCAATGAAAGTGATACAGTATCGGTTGAAATTTGGCAATAAATTAAGTTGCTGTAACAACGTAAATAGATGCACTCAGCGAATGGTTGCAGAATTGAGGTCATTTGTCTCTCATTCGCTTGGGTAAGGTGGAGGTGGAGTTACGAATAAGAACATGTAGGCGTACTGGCCTGGCCGAAGTATGAAACTTACATACACTGTCTGGCCGATTGGCCATCAATAATCATGATTAGTAAACGTAAAGTTAATTATATTTCATAAGATTGAATTAGAGTAGGCTGCATGATTTGTCAATCTATTCTCAAAATCTGTTATAAAGCTGCGTGTTTGTCTGTAGTAATGTGACATTTATTAGCACTATTTCGCAAATAAAATAACAATGTAAATAATATATCCCTAAAATTCGATCACAAAATGTTAATAATTGCATATTAATGAATACTTAACCTATTCAGACATTGTGAAGTTGAAATACTCGTAGATGAATATCGATTACTGCAATAAAGAAATTCGATATTATTCAGTAATGCCAATTGCAAAAAGCGAAATACAGGTTTAACAATGTTAATTACATGTACTGCACTTTTCTCTTATTATTATTATTATTATTATTATTATTATTATTATTATTATTATTATTATTATTATTATTATTATTATAACATAAATACAGTTTCATTATCTGCTGAAATCATAATTTAATTTAACTGTAACAGTGGGGACAGCTATATACCAATGCTTATGTATTCACAGCGAGACATGTTGCTACACAGTGAAGCCATCTTTGTATAGATAGGTCTAATTAAAACACGAATTTTATTACGCCATACAGAAGGCAGTTTGATCAAAGACTTTATTATTACTATGCAAGGTCTTTGGGTTTGATATGCGATGATGTTACATAAATTTTAACATCTGACTTTCTATTAATTGTTTCATTTCATTCACAAAATACAAATTTTATAGGCTACAATTATAGGTTACGTTATATGTGGGAGCAGGACCAACGTCAGCTGTGCCTTATTTCGACCGTTACTTACAATCAGTGCTACACAAAAGCATTTTTATAACTCGACAAACGAATTCTCGCTGTAGTGTGTAACGGAACTATAGCTGCATCTACACAGTTCAATATTCCAATCGCGTATGCGTGCAATCTGGGAAGAATATTGAACGAATCAAATTTAAAAGGTACGTTCAATTATGATGCATGAAGATTTTGTGTCTACATGGTGCGCCGTTTTGAACGTCGTCTTCACTGCATAAATATATTAATTAATATTAAATACCAATCTTGCATTCATTGCTTTGAAGTTGAAAGAAAAGTTTAACCTTGTAGTTGCATCTTAATGTATTTATGATCATCAATTTACGGTGAAATAGTTGGCGACAATGACTAAACAAAAGAACGACCATGCGATAAATTGATAGCGATAAATCTAGCTGCAAAAATTATCGCAGTGTGACTATAATTGGTTGGAATTCAAAATTTCATTACACTTATTGGTCGAAAATGGAATGACGTCATATAAACGAAATAGTCACAACCATATCTTCAAATTATCGTCAGATTTTTATGTACATAAAATATCTTACGTTACAGGCCTGTGAATTTCTGAACGAAGCTGTTTAGCTATATAAACTGGACTAGCATAAATTTGCACTTGAAAGAATACATGAAGAGAATTTAATGGAGGTATTACAAATAACACAGATTTGTTGCATAGCAACATGCAATTTCGGCCACTGCCCTGAAACCACACTGAACATTCTGAATGCATTTCATTGCGGTCCTATACTAGCATGACCAGAATCACAGTCATAATCAAACCTGCGATGTGCGGACAGCCAAACGGCCGTGCATAAATTATGAATGGCTTACTCATAAAATGGAACAGCAAACATTCCAAATAACCTGTTATGTCTTCCTTTAAATACGTGCAGAAATAAAACTGAAACAAAATCTAATACATGTTCTTGAAGCCTACAAACGCTAGCAAAGAGTCAATGACAAGTAAAGAAATTATGTTGTTTTGTAGAGTTTCTTTTGACCTCGCTAAACTTGGCTGTAACTTTTTGTCTTGTATCTTAAGAAGGTTGGATTCTTTAGTTGGTCAGTGATTGGAAACCTTAGAGTTCCTCTGTACGTTATGCAGATGGTTTCTTCTGCAAACTTGTTTTCTACCAGGCTCACAACAAAATTATTTTTATTCATTTTTTCATTTTATAGTTTCATATCTAGTATTTTCCGAAAAGTAATTATAAAATAAAATGCTACTGAAAAATAGTATTCTAATATGTTCGAGTAAATGATCGGGAGTAGTGATAAAATAATTCGATGCACTAAGTTTTTAGAGTAAAGATACTTTTAGGTGTTCCTATATATCTGTAGAAAAAGAGCAATTTTATGAAACCTGTACTTATACCTTGTTTCTGCCTTAATTTCGTTGGTTGGTTACTAACACCTCCAGATATGTCGACTAGAGTTGCTGACACTGCTAGTCTGGCATTGTGCAGAATTCCATTTCGAGGGAGGTCTTGAAGACGAAATTCATTATATCCGACGACGGTAATTTCGCAGTCCAGAATTTTGACTAGCAGATTTTAATTTAAAAGTGGACGAAAAAATTTTTATATACAAACTGATGAAGGTAGCTACACTTAATTTAGAGTTTCTATAAGACACAGCATGATAATAATCAATATTATAAAAACAATAGTATAATCTATAATCCACACCTGTGGAGTAACGGTTAGCGCGTCTGGCCGCGAAACCAGGTGGCCCGGGTTCGATTCCCGGTCGGGGCAAGTTACCTGGTTGAGGTTTTTTCCGGGGTTTTCCCTCAACCTAATATGAGCAAATGCTTGGTAACTATCGGTGCTGGACTCCGGACTCATTTCACCGGTATTATCACCTTCATCTCATTCAGACGCTAAATAACCTAAGATGTTGATAAAGTGTCGTAAAATAACCTACTAAAAATAATATATAGTTTGAAAACTATTCATAGACATTTCGCTAGCCCGTGCTATAGCGTGCTAAATTAGCCCCAGCTATCGACTGGTTACTTGTATAGGATTCATATTATATCATATCGCTAACACTGGTTTATGAATACGAAAAACGTTAGTTCGCTCATCATCCACCGGAAGCTCGTGCTAAGAATGTCTATGAATACGGCCCAATGTATATTATCGGTCTTACTAATAAACCGTGTATAGTTTTTATACCAGACTTATGCAGAGTTGGGACAGAAAACGTTACTAATAAACCATGCATAAGTGATGGATGTCTAAACAGCCTGTAACTATACATGAGAATTGCTTTGCAATAGTTATATACATGAAACCCCCTGTTTAAGCGTTGTATAGAGAAAAAAATGGCCGTCCCTCTAACAGCTGTTCGTATCGATTGTCATTATATGATGATGGTTGCCTTGTAACCACAGAAGAACAAACCAAAGAGCACAGAATAATTAGAATAATATTGCTGTAGCTGTACTCTTTGAACAAAATATAGCGTGGTAATCGATCAGGCCCAGCTGTACTATCGATACTTAGCGCGGCACACTAGCGCCCCCTATTGTATGCAGTAGAGAATCTCAGTTATTCTATTATCTTTCGTAATGAAGTAATGACGAAACTATGACGTATCTGTGTAACAGTTGTACTGTTATACACGACGTATGTTGTGATTATTAGTAAGGAATTTACACTATTCATTGTGAAAGTATAAGACAGTTAAACGTCTGTATAAGAGTTACTAGTAAGACCATACCGGTACGTAGGCCTATATTAATTTTTCCTGCCCCGTCTTCTCTGACATGTAGCTACACTCTTGGATAAGCATCTTTTTATTATTTTTTTAACCAAATGATATGAAAATTATTAATTTACAAATTAGCAATAAATATGATTTCGTACAATAAGTACAGAGTACTTGACTATTGTTGGTACTACAGATTTCAAAATTCCCTAAACAAAATTTTGAAATGGTTCCTCTTGCACCCAAAAACAATCCAATCCCCTGTAATATCATATTTGGTCCGGAAATATTTAGACATGGGTTCATACATACACGAAGAACCAGGTCATATACGAGTGCCACAGTCTCCAGATGGAACTCGTGATGATTGAAGTTGCGTTGAGACGTAGGTTCGAATTCCACATGAGCCAATTACCCGGTTGTACTTTCTCCGAATTTTTTCTCTCAACTCATTCATTCATAGTTCTCTGCCCAAGCGCAGGTCTTTCACTGCAAACCCAGAATTCTCCAATCATTTCTATTTTCTGACTTTCTCTTAGTCTCCATATGATCAATACAGTAAAACCTCAATTATCCGTGGAAATGAAGGGGTAGGCTGAACGGTTAATCGAAAAAATCGGATAATCCATACCATAAAATATTTTATGAATAATGCTTACACTTTTGTGATTTCCTCTATGGCCTTGTATTCAACACGCTAGATAGTAGGTCAGAAGTTCACTGATTTATGTCTGGTTGTTAACAACGGTTTTTAAGTGGCAAGGAAAATCCTTGTAATGGCTGTCTGTGCAAAGATAGGGATAGTGGAGGTTTCATGTTGTAAATTTACATACTTTATACATTTTATCCTTGATTTTTATTAAATTGCACACAGTTGTGACTCCAATCTCGTATTCTAAGATAAGCCACAGTTTCTCATTCCCCAAACCACTCAGTTATTTCCACTTTTTATTCTTACGGTCTTATTATTAAAAACTTTATATACAGACGTTTAACTGCCCTATACTTATACAGTGAGTAGCGCGTTTATATATCGTGTGTAAATTCCTCACTAATAATCATTACATACGTCGTGTATAACAGTATAACTGTTACACAGCTACACATAGTTTCGTCATTACTTCGTTTCGAAAGGTAATAGAATAGCTGAGGTTCTCTATTGCATCCGGTAGAGCGCTCTAGTGTGGCATGTTAAGTATCGATAGTACAACTGACTCTAATCGATTACCGCACTATATTTTGGTCAAAGAGTACAAGCTACAACAATATTACTCTAATTATTCTGTGTTCTTTAGTTTGTTCTTCTGTGGTTACAAGGCAACCATCATCATAAAATGACAGTCGATACGAGCAGCTGTTAGAGGGGCGGCCATTTTTTTCTCTAAATACAACGCTTAAACAAGGGGTTTCCTGTATATAACTACTGCAAAGCAATTCCCATTGAATAGTTGCAGACTGTTTATACATCCATTTCTTATGCATGGTTTATTAGTAACGTTTTCTGTCTCAATTCTGCATAAGTCTCGTATAAAAACTATACACAGTTTATTAGTAAGACTGTTAGAATAACATAAAATCCAGACGTTTGAGATGGGCAGGACTTGTAGCACGTATGGGCGAATCCAGAAATGCATCTAGAGTGTTAGTTGGGAGGCCGGAGGGAAAAAGACCTTTAGGGAGGCCGAGACGTAGATCGGAAGATAATATTAAAATGGATTTGAAGGAGGTGGGATATGATGGTAGAGACTGGATTAATCTTGCTCAGGATAGCGACCAATGGCGGGCTTATGTGAGGGCGGCAATGAACCTCCGGGTTCCTTAAAAGCCAGTAAGTAAGTAAGTTAGAATAACACGATTTATTTTGATACTCCAAGAAGACATGTTATGTAGAAGTTACTTATACAGTACGACAACTCGAACATTAGACCATACTGTGTAAAGGTAAAGTCTTGTAATAACCTTCTCTAGAAAAAAAAAAAAAAACATGCTAGTAATGTACAGTACTTCATATATTTCTTTAGCAAAAAAAAAAAAACCGATAGAGAAAGTAGGATAATCCGCCAATCGATTAATAGGGAGACGGATAATCGGGGTTCTACTGTATAGCCTATCTTCATGTTGCCTATAATCTGATATCTTCTTCTGCCTCGAACTCTTCTCCCGTTCACCGTTCATTCCAGTGCATCCTGAGCGAATACCAGGTAATGCCACGACGAGTTCACGCCATTTGACCATGATCAATCTCACCGACGATAGATAACATCATATTTGATATAGTATCGTTAAATCGGCTTAAACATTACAACCTCCCTGCGGTTTGCATGGTACATCACTTGCCGAAAAATCTGGGAGAATGTAATGATCTTTCAATCACCAATCACGATTATTTTTACTAAAATTTAGAGTATTAAATTTTACAGTTACATGCTTATTAAATTAGAAATTTTGCCTCGCTTACTTTCTTTTCATTAACAAGGACGTGATGAGTTGCCACGGAGTTCAGTTGCCTTTGATCGGATCTGGTAATTCATTCCTAATCCCCGCGATCTCTGCAGCCTTCACTTCTTCCACGCCGCGGAAATCACGCCTACTGTAATTACTTGCGGGTTGGGGCGGAGGGGAAGAAGATTGTAGTCATCAATCAGTTCTCATTCTTTTTTTATCGTCTAAATAGGTAAAATCCAGTCAGGCAGGAGTGGAAGCTCAAGTAGTTCATACTGCTAACCTGCTCTCTTCTCTATAAACCTACATATGAAAGTAGGTAACTTGAATAAAAAACTGGCTAATTGGCGAAATATCTCATTTGAAACAAAATGGGGTATCGTAAAACGTAGTTGTATGCCAACTCAGTATCTGTGGCATTACAAACATGAATATGTATCTGAATACATTGTCGTATCCGGTGGTTAGTTGTTGCTATGTAAGAAATTGGATAATACGAGTATAGTTCCTCGGGTTCAAAGGAATTTAAGCGAGAGGCACGCCTTTCGCTAGTATAATTTTATTATATTTTGACATTTTTTTCCCCTCAGAGTCTGTAGCTCCTCTGGAAATAAAAATTGGTATGCCTACTCTACTCCCTCTTACTTATCTGTCCGATTCCACAGTCTTTCTCGGTTTCATAACTTAAATACTCGGTCACAATATGATAATACGCTAGAAATACCACTCCACACATCATCTCTTTATTCTTCATCTTTCACTGTTGCTACTTCTCGTCACTGGAATTCTCTACCGCCTGAAGTCAAAGGCTGCCGAACTTTAATTTCCTTTAAATGTAACTCAGAAAAATATCTTATGATGAGTTGCCAGACCTAACGCGTTGCAAATATTTAATAGAATGTGTTCAACTGCATTTATTTTTATTTTCTTTTTTTGTTTCTTATTTTTATTGTGTAATCATCTAAATCGTGTTTATTTATCACTTAACGCCAATATGTATCCCACTGTGTTGTTTTTTTATTATTAATCTATTTTTTGTGTACATTTTATTCAATTGTCGGTTTCTGGTTTAATTATGTAAATCCTACTCAATTGTAATCTAATACTAATATGTATACTAATGTGTTTATTTTTATTTTTACTGTGTACATTTTTTTTATTGAATTATCGGCTTCTGTTTTTATGTGATTCGTATTTGATTCCAACAACATTAATATGTATTTCACTATGTTTATTTTATTTTATGAGGTAAATTTTTATGTAACTACCTCTTTTGATCTCATTATATACCTAAATTGTATCAATATGTAATTACTTAATTCTGATCCAGTTTTATTTTCAACTATGTAAGCAAGTTTTAATCCTGGTTGAGTGTAAGAGAAGGCCTTACTGCCTTAACTCTGCCAGGTTAAATAAAGCCATTATTATTATTATTATTATTATTATTATTATTATTATTATTATTATTATTATTATTACTTTACTCCATCTGTACTTCACCGTACAAAATTGATGTTTTTGAAAACCTAATAGATATTTCTTAAAAATTATGAGAATTTGTGGAATAATTTGTTGAAGTGGGGAGGGTTTATATAATTTTACTCAATTACTGTGCTATATTTTACGGCGCTTTATCTATCCGAATGATTTATAAAGCGTCTGAGTGAAATGAAGGTAATAATGCCAGCTCTGGATTTTACCCAGCTTTTGCTCTTAATAGGTTGAGGGAAAACTCTGGAGTTGACGCCTGTGGAGTAACGATTAGCGCTTCTGACCGCGAAACCAAGTGGCCCGGGTTCGAATCCCGGTTGGGGCAAGTTACCTGGTTATGGTTTTTCCGGGTTTTTCTCTCAATCCCACACTCATTTCACCGACATCACCTCCATTTCATTCAGACGTTAAATAACTTGAGATGTTGATACAAAGTCGTAAAATAATCCACTAAAAATACCTTGGAAAAACCTCAACCAGGCAACTTGTCCCAATCGGAATTTGAACCGGGCCTGTTCGTTTCACGGTCAGATATGCTAACCGTTACTCCAAAGCGGTGGACAGAGTTTATATTAAAACTGAAAAGTATTTAAGATACTCGTATTTGAATGTACTTTGCATGCATGTGGAGTTCTTTAAAGTGATCGACATACAGTAGAATCTTGAATGTAAAATTTATAAAGATAATATTGATCAACGTTTTTAAAATAAATTTAGTATAAAATTTGAAGAAATGAAAACAAACTTTTTGAGCTGATATTAGAGATTTTATTGTGAGGGAGGTGGGATATGATGCTAGGGACTGGATTAATCTTGCTCAGGATAGGGACCGATGGCGGGCTTATGTGAGGGCGGTTCTTTAAAAGTGATTTGTAAGTAAATACTATTTTGCTAGTAAGTCACTGCTGTTAGTTTGCAGTTATATACCACTTCATTGATTTCGTGCTAGACCGACGTTAAACAGTCTGTCGAAGGTTCTCAAGTCGCGATCGATTGTGGCGGAATCAAATAATGTATGACGAGAGAGAAGCAACCTGCGTCTTTGGTGCCTACCTATTCCTTGTTTAAAAGGACGTATTTTAAAACTCTAGCACTATGGTTGTTTTATGAAAGCCACTGAAAATTTCCACTCCTATAACATAGACTATGGCGTTCCCCCCTCCCCCCCCAAGAACTAATTCAGTAGATAGCTGCTACAATACGCTGACCATATTATGCTTCATATCTCAAATTTGCATTTTTTTTTGGACTATGGTCCTTTTTTTTCCTTTGCTCGATTTTGCTTCCTTTTCGAGAGAAAAAATTGTTTTATGTCAAACATTTCAGATCATGTTTTGGAAAAGTCATTTATTTAATTTCCAATATGATCAGTCAATTTAAAAGAACAGTGTATTATGATAAAAATGATTGAAAGAATTTTGGTTAAATGTGCAGAAATTTGATCCGAACAAATGTACCTTTTTTAAGTTCCTTTGCAGAACCAAAAGTTACATTTGTTCGGATCAAATTTCTGTACATGTAAAGAACAAAACTAAAATTCGTTCAATTAATTTTTATCAGGATACATTTCTCTCTTAAACTGACTGAATATTCTGTAAATTAAATCATTGGCTTTCCTAAAGCACTTACTGAAATGTTTCATATAAAAATTATTTCGAAAAGGAAACAAAAACCAGCAAAATTGTAATAACTTCTTTGTTTGAAATACCTCAAAGAATAAGCTCTTTGAAATTAATGATATTACTTACGGTTCACTCTGTATAATTTACTTTAAAATTTCGTGCTCTATAGTTGATGCGGAAAAAGGAAGTGCCTGACAACTTTTTAACACGTGCTTTCTCTCTGCATCGTGCTTCGTGATCAACTGCACCAAATGGAACGTTCCGCAGCTTATTCTCAGAACCAATATCTGCACTGAATTCTTAAGGTTGTCATGGAAACCGGCTCAGTTGCTGCGTGAGCGTGATTTGGATAGAGTGACAATGCTATCCCCTGCGGTCGTGTTAAGGGCCTACAGCTTACAGCTGTAAAATTTTGGAAATATTCAACATTTTTTTTCCTCCATTACTATATAAGACCAAAAGGAAAATTAGTGTGTGTAAATTACTGTCCTTTTGTTATATGAAAAAATATTTTTACGATTTAAAAAAATATTTATTTTATTTTATTTTATTTTATTTTATTTTTTTTTTTTCAAAATTCAGTTCACTGTGCAGTGATGAAGCGTTTCCCACATAACTCAAAAACTATCCAACATTCTGTGATGGAATTCTTGTGTGTATTTATGCATGTCATATCTATAATATTATGCACAATCACTTCCCTACCTTTGATAAATTGTCTGATAAAAAATAAATTCATTTAAAAAATGGTCAAATATCAGTATTTTCTTCTAACACAAAAAAAAATATTATTTATTAAGGAATGTAATTAAAGGAGCATGGTATTGTAAACATGAGTTTCAACAATAAAATAAAAGAGAAAGAATAAGAAAAAGTTAACAAGTTTATGAGTTATGAAGGAAACGCTTCATCACTGCACAGTAAACTGACATCATTTTGAATTTTGAAAAAAAAAAATATATATATATATATGTATAATTTTTTATATCGTAAAAATATTTTTTTCATATATCAGAAGAGCAGTGTTTTACACATACCAATTTTCATTATTGTTTAAGATACGGTAAAGGAGGAAAAAAATGTTGAATATTTCCAAAAATTTTACTGCTGTAAGCTGTACCTAACCCCTTAAACGCCAGGCACTTTCCCTTACCGCACGGACTGTATACTGTTTTCGCTGTAAGAAAAATACTAATGTAAACACAAGCACGTGGCTGTCATAAATGTGATTGGCTCACAGTCGAAACACTCACACGACGCAGGAAAATATATCCGTATTTGGAAACTAACATCTTGTATTATTTAAAAATAAAAAATTGAATTCTAGTTGTTAATACAATGGAACATATAACTTCATTCATATGTAAAACGATATGTAAAAGAAAAGCTACTTTTATATTTTGTTATGTACTATGAACGCGGATGAATACAAGCAGTAACACCGAGATAGTCTGTTCTCGTAACAAGCTGGCGTCACTTGAGCTCGTAGTTGTTCACGTAAGCACGTGGTACTGAAGTATGACTTCTATATCTTCGGTGTGTTTGGTTATTAAACATGAGAGTAAAACCCTCTCAAAAGCGAAGAAATACAAATAGTCTTAAATGTATATAATAGGATATGTGAGTTTTAATCATAGTAATTATAAAGTAAATGTTTCCTAAGCAAAATGAATGCATAGTAGTGAGGTTAGGCCTACTTGATGAGGAATGTACAACAGTAGGCGGGAACATGTACTGAGAATCTATGGCGCCAAACAGCGGCCAATGAAGCCTCACTTCAGTCACGTGCTTATTAGGAATTTTCTTTCAGCGAAAAGATTATAGTAATAAATATATTTATTGTACTCACCTCACTGGCTATGTAGAAGTTGAGAACAGCCATGGATAAGTTGTAAGGTATGAGAGCCCACGTAAGTTTGTAAGGCCTGCGATTCTTCATGAACCTGGGCCCGGCCCACACGATGGCCAGGTACACGATGGTGTACAGGATCGTGGGCATCGGCGAGTCCACGAGCGGCCATCCCCTCGTCCGGTCATCTGCAGTTCCACACGCAACACTGGTGTAAATCTAACGCTTACACTTCTGCCTAGCTGTCTGTGAGATAGATGGGTTTTATGCTCCACTTGCTTTAATCCCTGTTGAATTAGTTTCTTGAACGTGGTGATACTCTCACCGGGACTCGAACTCCGGCCATTGTTCTGTAACTTGAAAGTCTAAACTTGTAACTACGTAAAATATTGTCTCAGGGCTTTTACATCCCCGTTGGGATTTACACTGCTGTGCTTCAACCACGAGAAAGTCTTTGCGGAATGAAACGGAGCGGGATGATGCTGTGAATGGATGTTGATGTCATAAGATATCATGAGGTTACACACGTGGGTACTCCT
Source organism: Periplaneta americana (assembly GCF_040183065.1). Lineage (NCBI taxonomy): Eukaryota > Metazoa > Arthropoda > Insecta > Blattodea > Blattidae > Periplaneta > Periplaneta americana. Next base: position 32,552,767 of record NC_091120.1, on the reverse strand, counting down.
ATCTCTATTGGCCAGCTCTCACAGCACAAACAATAACATTGACACACACATATTTATACTACCCTAGTTACAAAATTAGATCACTGTTAATCTCCTGGTCTTTTAATCTCTCCATACAGAAAATAACATATGCAGGAGAGCGCAAGGTTTTTAAACTGACGTTATAACGATAATATTATCTATCTACTTCGCTCCAATAGATGACGCAATAGTAAGCACATTCCTTTCACGGTTGATCTCCTGGTTGGAGAACAGTAAAGCTCTTTTTTGTGGAGGGGTGCTTTTTCAGTTTGACACTAGATGTGCACATGGTGGGACTCACGTGACGTGACGCCGTCACGACGCCGGGCCTCCATCTGACAACACAGGACATCATATTGATAACGAGTGAACATCTATGGAATACTAAGCGGGATACAAACTCACAACCGTGGGTTTCACGCAGAATCAGAACTGTGATCTAACCATTCCGTTCACTACAATAGACTTCGGTTCAGATAGGTGTAATGTGTATAATATTCAAAATTAAATCAGTGGCGTGACAGCCCATAGAGGGCCAAGGTCGACCAGCCAACTTCTGCTCTCACGTTTACCCCCCTCAACAGAGGTAAACGATCATCCAGTCAGCAGGATGATCCCCTCTCAGCCGGTAGTTAACTCACGAAATCGGATTTCGCTACTCACTGTAGCTCCCAAAATTCATCAAGATGCTGGGTGGACACCGGTCCCAAAAAACTGCCCGAAATTTCATGAGAAAATTTCCTCCCCCATAGGGAATCGAACCAGCTCTCATTTCATATAGCTAGTCCAACACATGATGCCTTAGACCAGGGATCGGCAGTCTTTTTGTAAGAGTTGGCCACAATGATAAGAAGTGATGGAAATCTGGGTCGGATATGATTTACAGTGAAATGAATGTAATTATGTTTTGTTTAACGACGCTCGCAACTGCCGAGACGATATCAGCGTTGCCAGCGTGCCGGAATTTTGTCCCGCAGGAATTCTTTTACATGCCAGTAAATCTACTGACATGAGCCTGCCGCATTTAAGCACACTTAAATGCCATCGACCTGGTCCGGTCAGCACTATACCGACTGTGGCATCCAGGCCGACTACAGTTAAATGAATGATAAATGTCATTGAAATATATATAATTACAGAATTACCGTCTTCATTAATAAATTGTTTATTACATATTAAAAAATTGAAGAAATAATATAACTAACAAAGTAGCAACTAAATTGTGTTAATTAGCGTTTGTAACTTTGGTAGACTCATAAATTCAAAGTCTTAAAACAATATGTGCTTCAATTGTACAAATGAAAATGTGACATTACAATTTACACCTTATCTTTAATAAGAAGATTTCGGCTGAATTTCAGATGCAATGAAATTTATGTTTGTTTCGAAGTTGGTGACTGATTTACGTAAACAATTATGCAAATGGTAATAAGTTATTCTTTAGAGAAATTTTGATTTTACAAATTTCATCCTTGAAAACGTCTACTCACATAATATATGTAAGTGCTTCCGGAAACTGTCAACATTTTAGCTGCAAGTTTTTCTTGTTAGGATACTGTACAACTGGGTGAGAGATATTTGTAAAATTGGGGTAAACTGCACACACTTTTCAGGTGTATTTTTTTTCCATACCTTTGCTATACACTTGTGGTATGTAATCTGCAGACACAACAAAACCTACGTGGTAGGGGTCGTATGTAAATTACACAGACAGCATGACTCGGGTTATTTTTGAATAAGTTACATGTAAATCGAACTCAATGTCAACCAATGTTACGTGTGGCAAACACAATTGCCTTACGCAGCTTATAATGGAAGGAGAGAGGTACTGTCTGAGTTGGACTAACTTGGACGGGTAGTTACGCAGCAGTTCAACAAAGTATTGGCCCTTGAACGCAGTTGTTTATATGTGCTATCCATGCTGCAATAAACGTTGTATGGAGTGATGTCATTGGATATAGATTCCACGTAAGTCAATTTTGGCTTCGTCAGATTAAAAAATATGCTTTCATAAATAAATATAAACGTGATTCTCAAATAGGCAGATGGTTAAAACTTGTATCCAGTCTACCATTTTTAAACCCACATGAGTTTGCCGACTGTTTTGTTTCTGATTTAGTGGTCATTAAGCCACAAGATGAAAGACTAGATAACGTTTGTGACTATTTACTACACAGCAATGTAGACGATCACTCTACCTTTCCTCCTCCAATCTGGGCAGCTAAAACAGAAGGCTTGCAGCGTAGAACTAATTAATGCCTGTACTTATTTTCATAGTAGATTCAACAAGACATTTTACTCTGTTCATCCAGATATTTATACTTTTACAAATAGGTTAATTGCTGCAAAAATTAAAAATAAGCGCTCCTTAAGGAGGAAAGAAACTATAGAGAGAAATATAAAAGATTTTAATGAGGGGCATATATCCCCAGTGGAATTCATTAAGCGAGTAAAATACCACCTACCAATATAAATTATTGATTAATACATTACTATTGTAATAGTGAGCTAGTACAGGAACATCATTTTATTTTTACTTCAATTTTTATTGTACCTGAATTTTTTAATGTACTTCACTCCCACCCCCCTCTACTACTAAACTTCCAAATGTTCTCCACACAGAACCAAGGCCGCGTATGCGGTCATAGTAAGCAGTACTGAGTTAGTGAGTATAGTACGTTCCAGAAATATGTTCGCGTTTTCCAGTGACCAAAGAGCTTTCGATATTGAATCATATTTTCGCACACGTACTGTCGTCTGTTTGCCTACGTCGCATCCCGGTTTCCCCCACTCGCTTCTGCTCTCCCTTCTGTAAAGGCTAGTGGCTGGGCTCTCTTAGCTCTTTTCTGAAAACATTAATTTCTGTTAAGAATTGGACGTCTACGTAATATTATAAAATTCTTAAATAAAAGAGCCTCGTTAAGTAATTAACTTCCAAGAGATTTCTCCCCCTTATACGACCCTGCTATATAACCACTTTGACGGACAGTAGATAGCATGTCTGAGTAATTTTATCTTTTCGGATCGGGCAGAAGTGAAGATAGAATTTACAGTACGTAAGGCACTCTTTTATAGAGTAGATACAGAGTTATTTCAACATGAGTTACTAGTTACGAAGGACGAAATTGGTAATTGCCATTAGGTACAATAGTCTATAGTGCGATAATATGCACAAAAGAACTGAAGCCTGTATCGAAATGAACGGCCACCATTTTCAAAAATGTGTTTAAATATCCATATTATGATTATTTTTCAATTTAACTTCATTCTCTATATTGTACACTAATGTGCTGCAGACAGTATAATATATACTGCATAATAAATACGTCCGAATGAATAGCTCAATTCGTGAGTAAAAGCACTTATTGTTAATACAGTACTGTATTTTGATTAAACAAAAACCTATAATGAAAATTGTCAAACTCAAAATCGCGATATTTCCTAGTTTACGTATATGGATGAACTACTTTTCTTCACTCCTATACCTAGTAAAGTGATTTGTTTGCATTTTACGCTAGTATCATCGAACTCCAGTCGTGGAAGGGAGTAGCAAACTGTGTTTCTGGTTCTTAACTGGTAATCCAAATGTATAGCCAGGTTAATATTAGAAATGTTAGTAAAAATAAAATGATGTCCCTGTATATTCAAAGTAAATACATCCCATTGCAGCTCTGTGTGCAATTTACATCCTGTTTTTATTACCTACGTTGTTTGCGTGTGCAGATTACATATCCAAAATCTGTGTGTGCGAATTATATGTGCGTAATTTACCTTCTTTTAGGTCATATACCTGAAACGTGTGTGCAGTTTACCGCCCCCCGTTAAATTGTACCCTGATATTTGAATGAAACATTTCTTTCAGTTCGTCTGCATGTGAGTGAGTTCAAGTTGGTACATTTCAGATACTGTCTCAATATTAATGGTCAATGGGTTCTGAAATAAGCGAATATCCTTGGAATATGTATCAAAATCCAGAAATCGTGCATGAAATTCCTTCTGCAACAATTCTAACGTTTCACAAAATATTTTGTGCGAGATCGTGCGTATTTTCTTGGTTTCCGCACAAAACCAATCCGCGGAAAGTCTAAAATTCCACATTCAGTATTCCCAACCTAACACACATAACAATGTCCCTCTTCTTACCGCTTAAGTGACATATTGATTTTACTGCTTCAGGCTTTTAACATATTATTTTTAGAGACGTTCAATATAGTAATAATTATAAATTGGAAACTTACCACTGCAATTTCACCTAAATTGCACTGTTAATTATTGTTTTTAAATATTTGCAAAAATGAAGTAAACTCTACAACTCCACTAAAGTTACTGCATTCGTGATGCAAGTAACATTAAGGAAGCCGTGAAAAATCAACAAGATTCCAGACTCATCATAGACTGGGGGCGGGGAAAGACAGACGTATATCACGGCCTGCTGGAGTATAGTAAACACAGAAAACATTTTAAAGCAACAATGTTGAAGATAGATATTTTTGTTTTGCAAATTTCGAACATGAAAACTTCAACATACCGCTCTTGTAACGCATATTACTATTGTGCGGAACTGGATACATGCCTTGCTTGGGCAGGTGAGTTCATTACATAATGCAGGAGGGACATATTGAAGGAGCTAATTTAATTTTATTACAGTATTTACACTGTATAAGACAGAGGGAGTGTGCCTCTCCTAGTAATCGATTGTAGCAGAGGCTACTAAGTTCCCCAAAATAATAATTTATTTCGAGATTGAAAGAAAATGTAGTTAAATTTTTAAATATATTATTTTATTTATATATTTTTGCCTCTGTTCAGTGGATCGGATAGAATTACATAGGTTGCCGACCCCTGCACCAGTCAGCTACGATGCGGGGGCAATTTTATAGACCAGTTACCATCTGTAACTTTTATTTCAAAGATGGAACCCATGGCGTTTTCACATACTCTGTTGCAACAGAGCTTGAAAATTAGAATTTCAGGGATTGCTGGTCATGTGATCAGGATCTTAAGGTAACACAGAACAATACTTTTATTCCCCTGGTTAAAATCTATCTCTCAGACTGATTTTTTTCTTGAATTCAACACAGCGGTTCTCAACAAGGACATGGACAGCATTACCACGATCTCTTGTGCACTTCGTCGCTAGTAATATAGAGGAGAAGAATGTAATATTCCACAGTACTTGAAAATATAGCAACATTAAAATTTAATTTGACTATGCGTTAAAAGAAGAAGAATAAAATCTAAAAATTGTAATTTTTTTAGCTACTTTATTAAGTTTAATTCTGGAGTTGTTGGGAAGATAATTTCTTCTATCGACTTATTTTATAAATTAAAATATATCTATAGCATTAAAACATAGCAGTTACAGTAACGGAAGTGATTTTGAAACATAACACATCAGCTGTAATGTATGTATGTATGTATGTATGTATGTATGTATGTATGTATGTATGTATGTATGTATGTATGTATGTATGTATGTATGTATGTATGTATGTATGTATGTATGTGTGTATGTATGTATGTATGTAATGTAATGTAATGTAATGTAATTTTGTTAGGTTGTGAAATTCTAGTAATATCAACATCGAATAATTTTTTAATACAGTCCATTAAATTTTCCATCTTCTAGTTTGAGTTTTGATAGCCATCAATTTGTATTGAATTTCATTCAAACGTTACGTAGTTAGTTTGATACGAAGCACTTTTAGCCAAACGCCTGGAGTGGAGGAAGCGGAATTTTTGGTAGAAAAGGACGATGTAAGTAGATTTTTGCGCAGTACTCCCGTTTCCTCTACAACACACATCATAGTTTCATGAAGTTTGGGCGAGTATTTTGTCTTCAGTTTCACGGGGTTCTTAAGTAAACATACATACATACATACATACATAAATACATACATACATACAGCCACTGGCGTGCTCAGTCGGTTAAGGCGCTTGCCTGCCGGTCTGAAGTTGCGTTCGGGCGCGGGTTCGATCCCCGCTTGGGCTGATTACCTGGTTGGGGTTTTTCCGAGGTTTTACCCAACCATAATGTGAATCCAAGGTAATCTATGGCGAATCCTCGGCCTCATCTCGCCAAATATCATCTCGCTATCACCAATCTCATCGACGCTAAATAACCTAGCAGTTGATACAGCGTCGTTGAATAACCAACTAAAATAAAATACATACGTACGTACGTACATACATACATACATACATACATACATACATACATACATACATACATATAGCACTTGTGTGACATATACGGTAAAACCTCGCTAATTCGAAATTCCGGATAATCGGAACATAAAAAAGACGTAGAAAGGGATGGAGAAGAAAAATATTATTTGAAGTGAAACTCAGTCTATTTAATGCTGCAGTATTTAGGAACTGAAAATGTACAGTAATTATATATTACAAGTTACTTCATCACTATTGAATGAATTAGATCTAGAAACTGAACAAAGCGGTGGACTGTTAAGGTCGGGGAAGTCATATGGCGTGGTTTCCCTCCTTAGCATTTCCTTCCCCCCCCCCCCTAATCCGAACAGGTCGCGCTCCCTATTATTTCGGGCTAGCGTGGTTGTACTGTACATGTTTATGTATATTTCTACATTGAATTAATTAATTAATTTATTCACTCAGTCTTGCATTCATTCATTGAACTTCCTTTGCTTAAGAACTCAGTTAGTGGAATTTAAATTTTTTAATTTTCTTTTAGCAAAAGAAACTATAAGACAGGAACTTATACTTTGATCATCGTTTTATAGTTTTATTTTCTGGTTACGTGTAAATATTTTGAGTATCTTTCACTGGTTTTTACAGTTCTTTTATTTAACATTCACATAATAAGATTTTCCCATAAAAGTTACATTAGCTTAATACTGAAGATTGATTTGTTGAGAACCGCTGGTTAAATGTAAAGTTAAATCACAAATCAATGGTTACTTCGCTCTGCATAATCCAGAATAATCAGATAGTACATAATTATCACGGTGACATTTCGATTAACTGTATTAAGGGAAGACTCCACTGAAAATCATGAAAATTTTTCCAATTTTTTTTAGCTATTTCACTTATTCAGAACTTATATTTTCATACCCCAAATGGATTCAGCTCAATTCTGATTACAAATACTCGTATGTTTACACTTTTTAAAATTAAGGCTGGAAGGGGGCGTGGAATTTAAAGAGCTGTCAAAATTGTTTTTCATCGAAGAATTCTTTTTTAAAATTTCTGATTACGAATCTAGTAAACTTTTGTTGGCTCCCTGAAGTTACTAGATGAATGTAGCGGAGGAGAATATTAATTTACATAAATATTCATTTTATTTTCAAATCTATTTTTCTGTGTTCATTTTTGTTGATTCAACACCAACTTTCTTATGCCAAATATTAATCAATCTGGATGAAATTTTTACTGCAAGCATTTATGAGGTAGCTGCATGTTTCTATGCATTTATTTTATGAGAAATGCTGCTAGTTTATTTTATTAATATTTTTCTTAAGAACAATGTTAATAAAATAAACCAGCAGCATTAAGAAAAATATTAATAAAATAAACTAGCAGCATTAAGAAAAATATTAATAAAATAAACTAGCAGCATTTCTCATAAAATAAATGCATAGAAACATGCAGCTACCTCATAAATACTTGCAGTAAAAATTTTATCCAGATTGATTAATATTTGGCATAAGAAAGTTGGTGTTGAATCGACAAAAATGAACACAGAAAAATAGATTTGAAAATAAAATGAATATTTATTTAAATTAATATTCTCCTCCGCTACATTCATCTAGTAACTTCAGGGAGCCAACAAAAAGTTACTAGATTTGTAATCAGACATTTTAAAAAAGAATTCTTCGATGAAAAACAATTTTGACAGCTCTTTAAATTCCACGCCCCCTTCCAGCCTTAATTTAAAAAGTGTAAACATACGAGTATTTGTAATCAGAATTGAGCTGAATCCATTTGAGGTATGAAAATATAAGTTCTGAATAAGTGAAGTAGCTAAAAAAATTTGGAAAAAAGTTTCATGATTTTCAGTGGAGTCTTCCCTTAAAGCTAATCTGCCACTACTGTATGTATCTTTTGAGCTACAGCATACATCTGTTACTTGGCATGCATAAACTAATAGAAGAGTAAAAGCGTGTACAGTACCTGCTAAAGAGAGTGTCCACAAGTAATAGTTGTACGCTTCGTGTATGATACTCTGCGTGGAATTTAGGAATGCAGACATGATGCTATCCTTGTCGGACTCAGCTCCTGGAAGTAATTGCATTTCATCACCATAACTGTCACACAATATTTATTATGTAGCGCTTAATTTTGCGTCGACAGACTCATTTATTACACTATTATACGTTGTTACAGAAATTTAGCCCATCATTCCGACATTCCTCTTATTTTCGTTTAAGTTGCTAATGAACTCAATGGCTCGTGATTTATTGTGCGTGAATGAGCTTTGCACTACGCCATGTCGCTTTATTTTTAATTTCGGCACAATGTTGTAAATGGTGTCTCTTCTGTTCGGAAAACAACAATTTAGAATATTTATTTGTATATTGCTACCCTGCTCAATGTGGTTTTAGGTGTAATAGATCGATTATTGATAAGATTTTTTTACATTCAATAGACATTGGAGAAAAATGGGAGTATAAAGGCAGAGTATGCCAGATAATCGTAGATTTCAAAAAGGCATATGACTCTGTTAAGAGATAAGTTTTATGTATAATATTTTTATTGAATTTGGTATTCTCAAGAAATAATAATAATAATAATAATAATAATAGTCTAATAATAATAACAATAATTTTTTATTTATTCTGGCAGAGTTAAGGCCACAGGGCCTTCTCTTACACCCTACCAGGTCACGTGACGTGAATGTGTATACAAGCAGTTAAAATTTAGCAAAACTTTAAAGAACAGAATACTAACATATTACAAAAATAATAATAGTAATAATAGCATAATAAAATCGACATTAAACAACATGAAAATTATACAATACTAGAAAAAAGAAAGTAAAATACATTGGAATATAGTAAAAGCAACTCATTTAGTACAAATGGTTAATATGGGAAACGTAAGGTAGAATATAACAAAATGGAATGTAATAAAATAACAATAAAAAAGAAAAGAAATACGAATATTAAATAAAATTCACAATAAAAAGACTATGATAATAAATTCATCGGCTGATAAAGAGAATAAAAAGGGGAAAGGAAGGAAAGAAATATATAGCCTATATTTTTACAAAACTATCGCAGAGAAAAGGACTTATAACTGAAAAGAATCTGAATTGAAAAAGTGCAATTTTAATTTATTTTTGAAACTAGACAATGTCCGACAGTCTCTGACATGTTGTGGTAGAGTGTTCCAGAGATGAGCTGCAGACACCGTGGAAGATGAAGAGTGAAGGATGTTCTGTGTTTAGGAATGGAGAGTGTGGTATGGTGTTGTGAGCGAGTATCTATTTCGTGACATGAGGACAAATGTTGAAAACGAGAAGCTAGGTAGCTAGGGTTAGAGGTTTGAAGAATATTGAAGAGTAAAGTGAGAGAGTGAATAGCTCTTCGCTCTTTGAGACTGACTCAGGACAGCATATTCAGTTCGATTAATTAAAATGTGTCTCAGTGAAACGTACAGCAGAGTCCGTATATGCCGGTTTCTGTCTGACGCTTTTCCAGTTCATTGCGGGCTAAAGTAAGGAGATGCACTATCACCTTTACATTTTAACTTCGCTCTAGAATATGCCATTAGGAAAGTCCAAGACAACAGAGAGGGTTTGGAAAAAGGTTACATCAGATGCTTATTTATGCGGATGACGTGAATGTGTTAGGACAAAAATCCACAAACTATTAGGCAAAACACGGGAATTTTACTTGAAGCAAGTAAAGATACAGGTTTGGAAGTAAATCCCGAAAAGACAAAGTATATGATTATGTCTCGTGACCAGAATATTGTAGGAAATGGAAATATAAAAATTGGAAATTAGTATAACTCTGAAAATATTGAGATTAGGACAAATGTTTATATGACTTTTTTTGCTCAGAATGTCTTCGGAAATAAGCTCCTTATGGGACGGTAAATTCTCGTGAATCACTCTGTATAATGAGTATAAGATGTCATGAGCCTAAATTATACTAAACATTTTAGGGATCCGCGAAAATGAAGCATGAGTTTCAGTGACATTCAAAAATCAGGAACCGCTGCTCTAGGACTATACTGTGCCAACATCTAGAAAGGAAAGCGAGAAATATAGAAATTTCGTTCCTTTATTTCTGAAAATTTAATTTTCTGTTCGTTATTATAAATAGAGTAAAGTTAGATACTTTTGAGGCTTTCATGCTGCGAGATTGTCTGATTTTGTGTCGTGTCATAGTTGTGGAAAGTTGCAATTAGATAGCGGTTCTATTATCAGGACAGGTAACGAAAAAGAGATCTATCTCGTCCCTGCAGAATAGTTGTCATTGTCAATGTCAGTGGTGAAATGGCAAGAGAAACATTTGAAAGGTACTCGAAAACGAAAACGCGTCCTTAATAAGGGAAATTGCGGCCGGGAGAAAGTGTCTGTGTGAGCTTCAAGGCTGTTGGCCACTTGTCTCACTCCGATTTTCGCCGTCCGTCCCAATGAAGGAACATTGGAGAATTTTGAAGGGGAAAAACCGCAGTTCTCGCGGGAGAAGGGATCCGAGCCTTGCACTGTATGAGTGACGCTCAAGTTAACTCACCCCAGAGTACCGAAAACATTGCGAAAGTTAGGGCTCAGATTCAAAAGACTTTAACTTGGAAAAGTGCTGGTGAGGAAGTTGGAGGTTCGTCATACATTTCTTTTAAGGTTCATCTGAACATTTGCGTTAGCACCTTACGAAAACACGAAAAATCACAAGAAGGACGAGTTGTCTCAATTTAGAAGACTAGCCAATTGGCTTGCAGAATAGTTTTATTCCTCTTCCCTTGCCTTCTCTGACGATGGAGCCGACACAACTCCGAAACGTTGGATATGTCTGCAATTATACACGACAAAGAACCCAAATATCTTCTACCACAACTTATGGCTTCTCAAGTGTCATTGTTTTTTTTTTGTAGGATATTTTACGACGCTTTATCAACATCTTAGGTTATTTAGCGTCTGAATGAGATGAAGGTGATAATGCCTGTGAAATGAGTCCGGGGTCCAGCACCGAAAGTTACCTAGCATTTGCTCATATTGGGTTGGGGGAAAACCCCAGAAAAAAACCTCAACCAGGTAACTTGCCCCAACCGGGAATCGAACCCGGGCCACCTGGTTTCGCGGCCAGATGCACTGATCGTTACTCCACAGGTGTGGACAAGTGTCATTGTTTTCTTGGAGATATTTCGTAGGCTTATTTAATTAATGCACTTGACACTGTACATAATGTGACATTAAATTCCAGGATGTACAAGATGTTGAAAAAGAAAGGGTCTAATGTTTTGAGAAGAGGTAGTAGGCCTGTTCACCAAAACAAGAAAAAAAATGTCTAATAAACATGAGTCATAAAATTAATATAGACCACCTCTGTGGTGTAGGGATCAGCATGCTGGTCTCTTACGCAGAGGGTCCGGGTTCGATTCCCGGTCGGGTTGAATTTCCTGGTTGAGGTTTTTCAGGGTTTTCCCTCAACCGTAAGGCAAATGCCAGGAAATTCGAGCCACAACATCCCTGAATATCACCGGCCTCATTCATCACCGAAATCATATTCATAACAAATCATTAATACATGTACAGTCGCCATCTAGTTCACAACAATAGAACCAGTTTCAACAATAGTACACAGGCCTTCGGATTTCACCCGAAAGATTAACTCGCGATATGACCAAAGATGTTAAAGCGAGTATAAATAACCGCGCGAGAAAAAAAAATAATATCGCCACCTACGTAGCTCAGGCGCTAGCGCTTTTTCCTGCTTATCCGAAGTTGCGCTCGGGCGTGAGATCGATTCCCGCTTGGGCTGATTATCTGGTGGGGTTTTTTGAGGTTTTCCCCAACCATAAGACGAATGTAAGGTTATCTATTGAGAATCCTCGGCCTAATCTCGTCAAATATCATCTCGCTATCACCAATTTCATTGACGCTAAATAACCTAGTAGTTGATATAGCGTCGCTAAATAACAAGTAAAAAAATATCCTTTGAGAAATGGGTGCCGTGAAATTGCTATTGTATCAACAGCATATCTTCTAATGTAAGCTCTTTGCTTGTTTCTTATTGCAAAGCAGTAAACAAAAGAGTAATTTTTTATGAATATTATCTCCTCTCAAAATATTAGACATTTTTTTAACAGTCTCTGTATGTTTCTAAAGTTACAGGCTTGCAGAGATTTTCAAAAGAAACGCATAAATGCAGTTCAGTTGAGTGATGGAATTTTGAAAAAAATCTCAGACATGTCAAACCTTATATTTAGAAAGGAGTATTTGTAGGGAAACAATTTATTTTTTCTACTATTTTGCTTACGACGTCGTCGAGAACATTTTTCTAAATGACTACTTGTAGATTTTTAATGTCATCTGTAAGAATGTATGTAATAAGAATATATTATTTTTTAATGCAATACTTCATTTGTTTTATACAGGATCATTATGGTCACGGTTATTGTGGTAACAGTTTTGTTATTGATACAACTTTTAACAGATAATATTGATTCCGCTCTAATATTCAAAGTAATAGTCATTTTATATCCCTCCAATTAGATCTAGAAGACATTTATCTAATATCCTAAGGTCGAGAAAAGAAAATATGTTTCCTTTTCTTTCATTTTTATTGTTAATGCACAGCCTATTCTTATTTCATAACTGCTGCTCATATCATCAATTTTAATTCAAATTGTCTATAGTAATTTCAGACCTCGAGTGACATTTATTAGGACTATTTCGTGACTAAAAAATGTAAATAATATATCCCTAAAATTCGCTCACAAAATGTTAATAATTGTATATTTATGAATACTTAACCTATTCAGACATTGTGAAGTCGAAATAGATGAATAACGATTACTTCAATAAAGAAATTGAAAGTTATTCAATAATGCCAATTGAGAAAAGCAAAATACAGGTTTAAAAATGTTAATTACATGTACTGCGCTTGTCTCTTGTTATTGTAACAGAAATACGTTTTCATTATCTGCTGAAATCATAATTTAATTTAAACATTTTATAGTATAATTACAAATAACCTGATTAATACATTAATTAAATAAACAATTGTTATGAAGAAGTGTTTTTTAGATACAATTGTCATGGAATTAGAAGATGTAGATGTAGATGTAGATGTGGAAGTAGGATTTCGCACTTTATTTAGTACAATGGATTCATGCTCATCGATTTACGGGGAAACAATTGGCGACACTGACTAAACAAAAGAACGACCATGCGATAAATTGATTGTGATAAATCGAGCTGCAAAAATTATCGCGATGTATGACTGTGGTTGGTTGAAATTCAAAATTTCATTACACTTCATTGGCCGAAAATGGAATGACGTCATATAAACGAAATAGTCCATCTTATATTTATGTGAAGAAAGTGCTTCGATAGGTTCTTAGCTAGTGTACATTCATTTAAGTCATAATACGTGAATATTGCTAATCCTTGTACAGGGACATCATTTTATTTTTACTAACATTTCTAATATTAACCTGGCTATACCTTTAGAGAACCGGAAACACAGTTTGCTACCCCCTTCCACGACTGTAGTTCGATGATACTGGCGCAAAACACAAACAAATCACTCTACTAGGTATAGGAGGGAAGAAAAGTAGTTCATCCATTTACGTAAACTAGGAAATATCGCGATTTTGAGTTCGATAATTTTAATTAGGTTTTTGTTTAATCTTAATACAGTACTGTATTAACAATAAGTGTTTTTACTCACGAACTGAGTTAGCCATGCGAACGTATTCATTATGGAGTGTATATTAAAGTCTGGCTGGGCGGAAGAGAAGGCCTACTGGCCTTAGCTCTGCCAGATTAAATAAATAAATTATTATTATACTGTCCACAGCACATTAGCGTACAATATAAACCAAGAAGTTAAATTGAAAAATAATCATAATATGGATATTTAAACACATTTTTAAGATGGTGGCCGTTCATTTCGATACAGGCTTCAGTTCTAATGTGCATATTATCGCACTATAGACTATTGTACCTAATCCCAATTATCAGTTTCGTCCTTCGTACTAGTAACTCATGTTGAAATAATTCTGTACCTACTCTATAAAAGAGTACCTTACGTACTGTAAATTCAATCTTCACTTCTGCCCGATCCGAAAAGATAAAATTACTCAGACGTGCTATCTACTGTCCGTCCAAGTGGTTATGTCGCAGAGTCGTAGAAAGGGAGGAAATCACGTGACAGTTAATTACTTAATGAGGCCCTTTTATTTAAGTTATTTTAAACAGTTGTATAATATTACGTAGACGTCCAATTCCTAACAGAAATAAAATTAATGTACTCAGAAAAGAGCTAAGACAGCCCAGCCACTAGCTGGCGAATAAAAGTTGGTGGGGAAAACCGGGATACGACGTAGGCAAATGGACGAGAGTACCTGTGCGAAAATGATACAATATTGAAAGCTCTTTCGTCACTGGAAAACGTGAACATATTTTTGGCACGTACTGTTTACTTTGATCGAAAGGCTACTATGATTGTATAGGCTATGCGGTCTTGGATCTGTGTGGAGGACGGTTGAATTTCATTAGTAGAAGGGGTGGGAGTGAAGTACATTCAAAAACTCAGGTACAATAAAAATTGAAGTAAAAATAAAATGATGTCCCTGTATTATGAAATCAGTTCTATGTCGCACAAAACAAGATGTTCTTAACGGAAAATGAGGGAATTATGATGATGGTGGTGGTGATAGAATTTTGTAACAGAAGACGCACTGTACACAATAAGAGGTATGCTCACTTTTAATGAAACTCATCCAAATCAGCCACATATTTCTCAGTGTACTGTTAGTAGAATAGAAGCGAGATTCAGAGAACATGAACATGTCGCAGATATGGTAGACAGTTCGCTAATAGCGATTTGAAACTTTTCTCTTTGACCATCACCAAAAAGTCACCACATTCTCCTCTTCGTGAAATATGATTTACAATCGATACCTCGAAAGCAACTGCCTGGACAATATTGCACGTCACTAAATATCATCCTATACAGTCCAACCCTTACAGGAGTTAAGAGAAGACGACTTTGTTAACTTACAGTTCATGGTTCTTGAATTTCGCTTTTAATCTACTCACAGTTGACTGAGAAATGAATGACCGGTTTGGATGAGTTTCGTTGTAACGTGTGCATGCTTCTACTTGTGTACGTCTACTATAACGAAATCCTGTCATCATGCGGATTTCAGTTGTTTTGTTTTATGTCGATTGCATCAATAAAAGTACTTTCGTAACACAATGACTGACGAAATTTATAAACAATAAAATTGTTACCATAGTAGCCATAATGCCTGTATAAAACAAATGAAGTATTGTGTAAAAATTATCGTCGTTGTTCCTGCAATAACTCCTATGTGCAAAATATACAATTTTTCAGTAGGAAGAAAAAACACATTTATTCATCCTATGACAGCCGTAATAGGAGACTGTGAATTCTTACATTTTCGAAACGAAGAAATATAATTACACATAGCAGATTTTATTATTAGCTGCATCACTATTTAAGTTATTTAATAGAGAAAAAATCTGAAAATCTATAAATATTTCACATAAGGAGTTATTGCAGGAACAACGACGGTATGCTCTTTTTGGTGATATTGACAAACTGTGGAGTGTCATTAAAAATGTTCTCGATGATATAACTCGTACGATAGTCACAAGAAATTTGTTTCCATAAAAATATTTCTTTTCAATGCAAGGTTTAACATGTCTGAGTCGGCCTGGATAACACAGTCGGTATAGTGTTGGCCATCTGTGCTCGAGGTTGCGGGTTCGAGCCCGGCCCAGGTCGATGGCATTTAAGTGTGCTTAAATGCGACAGGGTTATGTCAGTAGATCTACTTGACATGTAAAAGAACTCCTGCTGGACAAAATTCCGGCACACCGGCGACGCTGATATAACCTCGGCAGTTGTGAGCGTCGTTAAATAAACCATATTTTTTTAAACATCTCTGAGCTTTTTCTACAAAATCATCTCATTCGATTTTAATTGCAGTTATGCGTTACTATTGAAAAATAAATTAAGTATTAATGAAAGTGATGTATAGACTAAAAATCAGTAACGAATAAGGTTCAAATTTACTAGAGTTTTCAGTTGCTACGAAAATACATTTTATCGACTTTAGAGTGTTCTATGGACGTCTTTTTAATGGATCTTTTTTTACTTTAGGTAATAAATTTTAAATTATTTCATGCTCTTTAAATTTCTTTACTTCATCGCAAGAGGAAAATGATAATAGGGCTTATAAAATATAATCTAATTAAGCATTTTATTCGATTGTATTGAAATTCAGAACAAAGAATATCAGCTTGTTTTGCCATACGTGAAAGATTTCACACTAGCAATTGACTGACTTTTGTAAATAATTAGAAAACTACTACAAAATTTCTCTCGTGAGTTTATAGTAAGAATTAGAGGGTATTTTATTACGAAATAAGTGTTTTGAAATATAACCAAACGCGATGTTAAAATCTGTTATTGTTTTCATACGTTGCCTGTAGATGCATTCCTGTTCAAGGCCACACGTCTTCTAGACAGATCTCAATTATGAAAAACAACACACACACGCATATTGTGAAACAGCCTTCTTTTCTGTCTACACAAAGCCTACAGCAAAATAGCTACCGATATTTTGTTTCGCTAGCTGGCACTAATATGCAGTTAGAACAATCGTATTATTGTGGAACATGATTCTGTGTCGAGTTACTTTGTTTGAATATCTTGGGGCAGATCTTAGTTCTAGTGGTAGATAAAAGTTTGAGTCCTTAAAGGTTCACCAACCATCCTAATTGACGTTCCACTTAAGCGATCAGTTTATGGAACTGTATTTTATTGGCGTGCCCTAAAGCATGCCAGTATGAAGCAAAGTGTTATTTTTGAAGCTACAAACACGGTTGATTCACGACCCAGAGAAAAGGATGTAATACCCGCCTTGGAGAGAGATTCTGTGCATGAAATTCCGATTTTATAGACCATATAAAATCAATAAAAGTTGTATAGTGATAACTCGAGACCTGTTGATTCTTGAATAGTAGTATTTTATGGTATGGTCCGTGAATTACACCAATAACCAATCGCTTATGTTGTAGAGGAGAATAAAATTCAACGTAGTCAAACGTATAACTGATTCGCATCTTATAAACATTGATGTCGCGATTATGTTATTTGATAACGCATCACTTTCTTTTATGAAAATTGGCGCATCGCACTGAACTACAATAAATGCGAAGCAATGATATTTACTTTGTGTCGTCCTCCTAATCCTCCATGCAGAAATCTTTCAACCAATGTCATACCGTGGAAACCAAAGGATGAAGGTGTAAAATATCTTGGAGTGCACTTAGATTGCCGTCTATCATGGAAACATCACATCAACAACAAACTTAAATTAGCCTACTGAAGACTCGCTAAATTATATCCGCTCCTCAACAAGAAATCATCTCTAAAGCTACAAAATTGCACGCTACTTTACACATCTCTATTACGACCTCTACTGCTTTATGCCTGTCCTGTCTGGGGAGGAGCTGCAATAAGTGAAATTAAACACATCCAGTCATTTCAAAATAAAGTCCTACGAATTTCACTCAATTCTCCTTGGTTTGTCCGTAACAGCCAACTACACAGAGAAACTGGTATTGACACAATCAAACAGTTTATTCATTCACAACCTAAGAAGTTCTATAACAACCTAGAAAATGTTCCAGGCGCCATCCATTACTCTCTCGGAAGGAAGTCCACATTTCTCACCAGAATCAAGAGCCGACTTCCAATGGACCTCATATTATAATCAAAATTTATCATCACACCAACCTATGTAAATAATTATTTATTAACAATTACTTTTGTTCATTGAGGAGCCCAATCTAGGCTGCCCTCAATTCAGTGTTATACAGTAGAACTTGGTTATAACGACATCCAAGGGACCTTGAAAATTATGTTGTTATAAACGAGTGCCGTAGTAACCGAGATTCATATTGTCAGTCTAGTGAGGTGTAAAATGGAATATAATAAACATAATTAGGCTTATTTTAGATTTATGTATTCACTTTTAAGCATACCATGAACACAATAAAATACACGTACAATTATAAATACAGTATTCTGTATTAAAACTGTTTGTTCATTACTCACCAAACTTATTTACTGAGGAGTGAGTAATTAGTCATTTTACTCTGTTGTCTTCTACTTGCCCAATACACACTTTCTAAATTAAATTCTATGTTCATTATTTCAGTTGCAATTTCACTGCTCCTTCTCCTAGCTTCATACTCCCTCCTCTAACTTCATAGAAATGTTCACAATTCTAATGGCTTCTAAAGTGTCACTCACTTCTTTTAGTGGCCAATACTGCGTTAAAATGCGTGCACTTAGTGAAAACTTCCTGTCGAAACTGACCGCATGCAGGTACCATTAATACCGCATGAATTCGGGCAGGTTACAATGGGGTGGGGAATCTGCCTGGCCTGTGATAGAAGGGGACAGTAAAGGATTTGCCACATTTCAACAAAATATTTCTTAAAATACTTTGGTTCTTAGAAAATCTTATTCCAAACTGAGGTTGAAAATGACGTTATATGCGAGGTAGACGCATATACGTTTGTCGTATTAAGCAAGGTAGAAAAGGATATGTCTTATGGGGAATTAGTTAGGGCCACAGAATATTTGACGTTATAGGCGAGGTGTCGCACAAAACGAGGTCGCTATAACCAAGTTCTACTATATATTGTATTTATATTTTTTAGAAATGATCTGTATAGCGCTAAATGCGCTGATCGATCAATGAATTGTTAAAAAAAAAAAAAAAAAAACCTTTCTTTTAACAAAATTCTTGTAGTCGTAGAAATTGATTCGCTGTATATGATGAATCTGCTTTTCAACGCTGTAGTTTTGTATACGACTATTTAAAAGATTAAAGTTCATAATCACTATTTCAGCACCAAGTTGTAATGGAACACGATAATAAAATATCCTGGATTCACTCATACAAACATCACCACTGAAATACAATCATACTTACACACTCTTATAATCGAAATAACGAATAAAAGTTTTAATATAAATAAACTCACAGCATGAAGTCAATCCAACCTATATAGAAGCACTAATAACACTAAGGCTTTCTAAAAAAAGAAAAGCCTTTTTAAAAGTGTCACCAACGAGTCTCCCCTGGTCCTGCGCCTTTACCTAAACATTGTCCAAAACTACTAGGAGAGGAACCGCAACTCGACTAAGTGACCACCGGACACATAATGAAACCAGAGAACTTTTCGTTGAGGTGAATGTCTGTCAAAAAGTGTCATCGCATCCCCACCAAGGTAGACGGAAATAAGGGGCAGCAAAGAAGAGCGTCTGGCAAGTGTGTTAAGATCAGCAATTCAACTTTTACGCTTACATAGCAAACATAGCATGCGAATAGTTGGAGCCAATAACGATTAAGCGCGTATCTGGCCAATGACTGAGTGTTGTCCTAGTTTGTTCTTGTCGGAGTGCCACCACTACCTTGCCTACACCACCCATCCCTTACCCGCGGTACACACGGTGCTCGCCGGAGAGGTCTAGGGGAAGGACGTACTAGGAAGTGAGAAAGAATAAATAATAATGGCGATGCCTCCTCCAAGCCCACCTCCACCTCCACTCTTCAGACCACAGCCGTCGATGTACGATTGGCTGCTTGCACCATCCTTCCTCTACTTTACTGACTGACTGACCTGCTTCTAAAAGTTGCTGCCACTTCTTTGGCTTCTTTTTCTATCGTAATGGACGGTAAAAGTTTTTCTTCCTTATTGAAGCAACCTGGATTTATATATTTATTCATTGTTGATTTGTGTTGCGACGGGTGAGAAAATATGCAGACTCGCGTACCTTGTGGCGTGTCGCGTTCGTTAAAATCGAAACCAGACACGGTGAAGAAGATAGATCTGATGTCGACGTCTCCTATCCCGCCAGGACTTTCGTTAGGCTACTGCATGACCGGTGTTTGTCGGAAGCTCTTACCGCGAAAAGTTATGAGTGTATAGAATTATTCGAAAGATAGGATATCGCTGAAACGTTCTTTATAAAGTATAAAAAATACATATATACATATATACATATATAAAACAAAAAAGATCGTTCATAAAATAATGTGAATTAACATTATTAACATTCTATTAACAATAGAAGAACCCAGAAAGCAATGGTCTTAGACCCTACGATTTGCTTTGAACGAGACACACATCAAGCACTACAGATAAATGATGACAAGCGAGCTAAATATGTACCTTGTCTTCCATACCTCAGTGAAAAATATGGCATTTCGCTTTACAACTGGAATGTTACAGGCTTACTATTTGGAGCGAGGGTTTGTTTACCAAAATTTATATGTAATATCCTTAAATCCTTTCAAATTCCCTTTTATGAGGTTCAGAAGATTGTAATGGAAATTCTGAAGGCATCTCTTCAAATTCTACACTATTATCTACATGTTAATACGTAAATTTTTGTTTTGGTGTACAATTCGAATCATTATTTTGCTCGTTTCATTTCCCTTTATCTTTTATGTTTGTTAATTCCGGATCCCAGTGGTCAACCTCACTTGAGGACGGATGATTTGAAATAAATCTTAGTAGTAGTTACATCTTATCATTGGTTTCATTTTCGTTGCTTTGGTAACGTTTCATTTAAATTGTTACAAATCAAAGCTATTTCACCAAGTCTTTTCTATGTTATTCGTTATTGCCTTTCTTTTTTTTAATTGGTTTATTTTACGCCGCTTTATAGATGGTTGTCTAGCGTATGCGTGAAATGAAGGTGATAATAATAATAATAATAATGATTTATTTAACCTGGCAGAGTTAAGGCCATACGGCCTTCTCTAACACTCAACCAGGAGTAAAGACTGCGTTACAAAAACACTACAAATTTACAAATTACACTACAATTTTACACACAAAACTGAATAAGATAATAATAATAATAATAATAATAATAATAATAATAATAATAAAAAATAAACAACAAATAAGAAGAAATCAGACATAATATATAACATACAGAAAGAAAGAAAAAAGCATAATAATATGTGAACAGCAGGTCAAAGTAAATGAGGCATACAAAAAAAAAGACAATTATTCATAATAATAATAATAATAATAGTAATAATGATAATAATAATAATAATAATAATACTAATAGTAGTAATAAAATAGTGCAGTACAAAGTATACAGTGAGTACAATATTTCTAAGTACACACAATAAGGAAAATTAAGATTATATATAGCTCAACTTATCACATTAGAGATATAACATTATCGGAAAATATGAAAACAAAAATATAAAATAAGTTGAATATCATTAGAACATAAAAAAATGTGAATACGTGGAAACATGCAATACAACACTTGTCATAATAGTAAGTCAGTTTGGCAACTCGTCATAAGATAATTTTCTAACTTGGATTTGAAAGAATTCAATGTTCGGCAGCCCTTGACTTCAGGCGGCAGAGAGTTCCAGTGACGAGAGGTAGCAACAGTGAAGGATGAGGAATACAGAGACGATGCGTGAAGTGGAATTTCTAGCGTGTTATCGCGTTGTGATAATGCCAGTGAAGTCCAGGGTCCAACGTCGAAAATTACCCAGCATTTACTCTTTATGGGTTGAGGGAAAACCCCGGGAAAATCTCAACCAAGTAACTTGTCCCAAACAATTTGAACCCTATCTCGCTCGTTTCACGGTCAAACATCCTAACATACTCCACAGCGGTGGACGCCTTTCTTCTTATAATTTTTTTTTTCAATTTGTTTTACTTTGCTTACGCGAATACATCTTTTTTCAAGGTTATTGCGTTGTTATTATTATATAGAGTGTTAGTTGGGAGGCCGGAGAGAAAAAGACCTTTGGGGAGGTCGAGACGTAGATGGGAGGATAATATTAAAACAGATTTGAGGGAGGTGGGATATGATGATAGAGACTGGATTAATCTTGCAAGGGTAGGGACCGATGGCGGGCTTATGTGAGGGCGGCAATGAACCTGCGGGTTCCTTAAAAGCCATTTGTAAGTAAGTATTGCGTTATTATTGATGAATTATTAGAGTTTTATCACTCGTCAACGTTATATTCAAATTAGTAGAGACTACTGAAGATGTACGTACTAATTTCTCATTGTAAAAACTGTTCTTTCTCCTAATATCGCACACCTAGTAAAATATTGTCGTAAGTCGGAAATCACATATTACTTTCGTAAATTATTTCCAATGTTGTTTTACTGAATGGAAATATGGAATTCTAATAATAAAATAATAAGTTATCAACGATTTTGCTACCTATTTATTAAAATATTCCTACAACAGTATTTTACTAGGAAATAGCATATCTTTACAAATCACAATTTTCGAGTTACGACACTATTTTACTGAGAGTACGGTATGTACTTTTTAATTTCTGGTTGGGTTTCTGTATCTTTTTTTTTTTTTTTCGATACTTCCATGAAGTGAAATATAATATGAGCCATTTAAGTTGGAAATAAATCTAGTATGAAATGATTCAGGGCACTTGCAGTATGTCCAGAGCTGCTACTAGACTCTGTCCACATTACTGGTGGAAAATCACTACCACTTTTAATGTATGCGTAATTTGCAATAATATGATTAAGGAACCCACGAAGTTGATTGTGTTTGGGTTTCCTGACCTCAATTCTTCAATTAAGCAGACCTCAATTTCGTCTGACAACATACGTATAGCAGATGGTCAGGATAAACAATCAGGTAGTACTTTGACCTCCGAATCATTACTACTAACTTATACTCTAGTAATAAGCTCAGTGCTTGAATTTTCCTCTACCATGCCGGTCCAAGATGAAATGAAATCCACGACCTTTAACATTTATTTCTAGCTAACTGTCTCTTATTACCAAATGGATCGATTTTCCAAAATCACAATATGTATGTCATGTGACTTTGAATAGCGAGGAAAGCTTTCTCATGAATCTCGCTTAAATGATTAGGCAGCAAGAAAAACAATAGGCTAACAGAATGGAGTGACTGTTATTTACTTATTTACATGCCTACTTACTTACTTACTTACTGGCTTTTAAGGAACCCGGAGGTTCATTGCCGCCCTCACATAAGCCCGCCATTGGTCCCTATCCTGAGCAAGATTAATCCAGTCTCTATCATCATATCTCACCTCCCTCAAATCCATTTTAATATTATCTTCCCATCTACGTCTCGGCCTCCCTAAAGGTCTTTTTCCCTCCGGCCTCCCAACTAACACTCTATATGCATTTCTGGATTCGCCCATACGTGCTGCATGCCCTGCCCATCTCAAACGTCTGGATTTATATGTCAGGTGAAGAATACAATGCGTGCAGTTCTGCGTTGTGTAACTTTCTCCCTTCTCCTGTAACTTCATCCCTCTTAGCCCCAAATATTTTCCTAAGCACCTTATTCTCAAACACCCTTAACCTATGTTCCTCTCTTAAAGTGAGAGTCCAAGTTTCACAACCATAAAGAACAACCGGTAATATAACTGTTTTATAAATTCTAACTTTCAGATTTTTCGACAGCAGACTGGATGATAAAAGTTTCTCAACCAAATAATAACAGGCATTTCCCATATTTATTCTGTGTTTAATTTCTTCCCGAGTATAATTTATATTTGTTACTGTTGCTCCCAGATATTTGAATTTCTTCACTTCTTCAAAAGATAAATTTCCAATTTTTATATTTCCATTTCGTACAATATTCTCGTCACGAGACATAATCATATACTTTGTCTTTTCGGGATTTACTTCCAAACCTATCACTTTACTTGCTTCAAGTAAAATTTCCGTGTTTATTTATTATTTACTTCATAACATAAATAATTGTGAGTAAATTGAAAGTACAGTTTACTTTAAAATGTCGGATTACTTTGATAAGAAAATCCTGAAGTCTTCCTTTGGCCATAATTTGTTGTTGTTTAGTCAACTGTCCGAAGACAGGTTTGAACCTCATAAGTAACACCAATAGGGCAACTAGCCCAGGAGATAATGGGGTAGGGTGGCCAGTTCCTTTCCCCTTCCAATGCATACATCACCGATTAGCTACATATTCCACTAATCAGACTTCAGATGCATACAAACAATTTTATTGTTCTTCCTCTGAACATATCGTGAGTATAGGCTTAGTAGTATAAAGATAAAGTCACTAAAAGGTTACCTTCTTTGTCTTACAATACTTCACACGTTATTCAGTAGAAGGTCCACCCACTACAAGGACTGTGGAAATATTCTGCCAAGAGTGCACCTGTGCATGAGATCGATCGGTTCATGTAATGAGACTATTTCAAGACGTGCATAGTCCTAACAAAGCTTTGTTGAGTTTGTAGAGCTGCAACCCATCAATAAGCCGTGAATAGCATTGGCATTTCTTTCTTGCATTCTTTCTTCATCGGTCTACCTCCTCCTGTTTTAGTCTTATTTATTTACGCTGTAACAATTACTAGATTATTTAGCGTTAATGGAGTTTTATTTTAGTTGGTTATTTAACGACGCTGTATCAACATCTAGGTTATTTAGCGTCTGAATGGAATGAAGGTGATAATGCCGGTGAAATGAGTCCGGGGTCCAGCACCGAAAGTTACCCAGCATTTGCTCGTATTGGGTTGAGGGAAAACCCCGGAAAAAACCTCAACCAGGTAACTTGCCCCGACCGGGATTAGAACCCGGGCCACCTGGTTTCACGGCTAGACGCGCTGACCGTTACTCCATAGGTGTGGACTGTTCAGAAAATCATAGACTACATTTCTAATATGAAAATATTAGATCGTCTCATAAGTTACGTGGATTTCAAATTTGGTGCTTTATAACATTTTAATGATTTTCTATAATTGAGCAAAGCAATTTACAGCATGTTATGGTTATTATTGTGTATTGTTTAGGCCTATATGTGGCAGTCGTCAGTTTTTTTAAATCAAAGAATCTAAAATGGAGGTGAAAAAGTTTAAGATTAGAGTTCTTTTAAAGGACACAACAGTTGCCGCTGCTGGAAGAACGTGTGTAATCAAGGGTGAAGGTGTCATTAGTGAGCGTGTAGCACAACGATAATTGCTGCGTTTCAATGATGGAAGAGGAGGTATTAATGATTTGCAACGTTCTGGAAGTTCTAAGATATGGAATATTGAGAATACACGCAGAGTTTTGGCAGAAAATTCGCAAAGAAAGTATTCATAGGTTATCAGAAGAACTTGGTGCTTCAATATATCGCAACATTTAGGCGTTTACTAAATCGTACAGAAGTTATAGATCTATACCTTATGAATTGACACCTGAACATGATTAAATTTGTTGTCAGCTTATCGCTAATCTCCTGGATGATAGATTTATCAGGGGAATTGTTACATGTGATGAAAAATGGGTATATTACTGCAATCCTGACATATCTAAAGAGGGCTCGACCCCCTTTAGCCTGCCAAAGTCGTCGTTAAACGAAACCGGTTCGGTCCCAAAGTAATGTTATGTGACTGGTTGAATTTTGAAGGTGTGATTCACTGAGAGGAGTTGCAAACGGACGACAGTCGATGCGGATATTTATTCTCAACAACCAGAACGAGTTCATGAAGTTTTGAAAGAGAGTTACCCGGTATTAGCTAATTGAAATAGAATTCTCTTGTAACAGTACAATGCGAGATTCCATACTGTTCGAATAGTCATAAAAAAAATCCAGGAATTGGTAGGAATCGAACTTCTAAACATAAGACATGTAGCCCTGATCTTGCATGTTCAGATTATCATCTGTTTCGATTCACGGCCTACTTTCTGCGTGAAACCAAAACCATTGAAATGAGTATCACTGAATTCTTCGCATCAAAAACCAGAAATTTGTATCGTCGCGATATAGCAAACCTCGATGGAAGATGGCTTAAGATCACAGAATCCAATGACTTTCTCTTCCAATATTAGATTCATTTCTTGTCACAACACACTCCAACTAAAATTTTGCTCCATACCGACATTACTTACAAGAAAGTATCTGTAATTCACCTGCATTATAAACGATAACCACTATAATCTACTAGTGGTTGATATGTGGTCTATATTATCTATAGAGGAAACTCGGCTAATTCCGCAGTAGGGTAATTCCGCAGCAATGCATATATGATTTTACTGCGGCTTTACAATAGCGTGAACGTAAGTTTTGAGAGACTGTCAACAGGAGGCATGTCCTCTGCAGTGTTATAGAAAAAAAAATCAAGGACACCTCTGTCGGCAATACAGTGAAACATCGAAAGTTGGCAGTTTTTCGTGTTTTGCTACACAGCTCTGAAGAAAGTGAGCATTTTTACATATAAATTGTTCCTTTTATGTTACTTTCATAATGTATTTCGTAATTATTTACTACTGCGGAATTAGCAAGTCCTATTGCGGATTTATCCGCACTGTTGCGTAATTACCCGAGTACTTTTTCAACTGTAATGTATGTACAACTAAATATATTTGCATTTTAATAGGTCTCTTTACCTCATTTGGTACTGAAAGGTTTCGTCCATGTCTACAAACCTTGATAATATTTTTCAATAAACATTTTGATAAAAATATGATAGATTTACTTCTTAATATTGCGAAATTAGCCGAGTCTCCCCTAAGTGCTATTTACTAACTGCAAACACTCTGATCTTGTGAGGAGATGCTGCAAGGCTAAGAAATACAGAACAAATATAAAACAACAAACATTCGGTTTCTTTGTTTGTCTTATTTTACATTCTTGTTTGATACCGAGTTCCTCTCGTTAGCACGACATAAGACGATCGTGAAGAGAATACAGCACAGAAGTGACAACACCCAGTCCCGTGGGTGGAGCAGCTCGCGCCGGTAATCGAACTATGGACCGCTTGGATTGCAAGCGCATACGCTATCGGTTAAGCTGAATCTGCGGACACAACCGTCTACTATTGGATGTAAATGAATTTATTTCCTTCATCAGATATCGAACCCGGCACTCTTAATTAGTAGCCACGCACTACTACCGATTTGTACCGAGAGAATCCTGTTACAATTATTTACGTAGGCAGGTCTATTGGTATTGTGTAAAGTAGATTGCATTTTATCTGTGATCTATAGCAGACTTGCTAACTAGAATAATAGTACACTGCACCGTTAGCCTAATGGCTAGAGATTAGACTTTTTATGCTGAAGATCAGGTTCAGATTTCCGTGAGTGCAAGTGGAATTTTTGAAGGACTAATACAGAGGGAGTTTCTCCGACATTTTCGTTATTTAAAAGTACCATGACTGCGATATAGTGATGATAAATTACCGGGAACTTTGCCATCGGGAATATTTCCCGAATTCCCAGTCATCGAAATGTGAAAGATCGTTAAAATTAATTAGTGTTATTGAAATCGTACTAAAAATTGTTAACTACATACTTTTTTCGAATGTAGAACACAGTAAACTACGAAATATTAACTCTGAAGTATTATCTTTATATAATAATTATTAACTGTTTAACGGCTTTACAAAAATATACTTTTCTCATTTGATCAACAATTTTATTGTCATTTCAGATTGGAGATAAAATACACAGGGGTAAAACACAAAAAATATAGGGTGCTATTCATAGATATTTCGCTAGCCCGCTCTACGAGCGTGCTAAACTAGCCCCGGCTATCGACTGGTTGGTTACTTGTACGGGATACATATCATATCATATCGCTAACTCTGGTTTATGAATACGAAAAACGTTAGTTCGGTGATCATCCACCAGAAGCCCGCGCTAAGAATGTCTATGAATACGTCCCACAGAGTTCAGTCTAAAGACCCCTCAGTTAGAGGTCGGCAAATGGTTATCGTGATTACGATAGTTGTGACGTCATTGAATGCAACTCGCTGAATGCAGGGAGCATCGGAGAGAAAAAAGGGCATTATATCTTTCAGTGGTTGTGTACAAAAATGTCACATTCTTTAGATTTTACTAAACTATTAGTAATTTACATAATCTGGATATTTACCTTAAAAACAATGAAACATGAATTTTTCACTGTGCCACAAGCGTCTAGTGTTGTTTTCACAAACGGCTGAGATTACACTTTTTTTTTTTTTGAAAAAAAAATAGTTCACAAATTCGAACATAGCTGCTATGTTACCAGCAAATAAGTAGAGAGATGAATATTTTGCTTTTGGAAGTACTTACTTACTTACTTTTACGGAACGGAGGTTCATTGCTGCCCTCACATAAGCTCGCCATTGATCCCTATCCTGAGCAAGATTAATCCAGTCTCTACCATCATATCCGACCTCTCTCAAATCTATTTTAATATTATCTTCCCATCTACATCTCGCCTCACCAAAGGTCTTTTTCTCTCTGGCCTCCCAACTAACACTCTCTATGCATTTCTGGATTCGCCCATACGTGCTACATGCCCTGCCATCTCAAACGTCTGGATTTAGTGTTCCTAATTATGTCAGATGAAGAATACAATGCGTGCAGTTCTGTGTTGTGTAACTTTCTCCATTCTCCTGTAACTTCATCCATCGTAGCCCCAAATATTTTCCTAAGCACCTTATTCTCAAGCACCCTTAACCTATGTTCCTCTCTCAAAGTGAGAGTCCTGTTTCACAACCATAAAGAACAATCGGTAATATAACTGTTTTATAAATGCTAACTTTTAGATTTTTTGACAGCAGACTGGATAATAAAAGCTTCTCAACCGAATAATAACACGCATTTTCCATATTTATTCTGTGTTTAATTTCGTCCCGAGTATCATTTATATTTGTTACTGTTGCTCCAAGATATTTGAATTTTTCCACTCCTTCGAAGGATAAATCTCCAATTTTTATATTTCCATTTCGTACAATATTCTCGTCACGAGACATAATCATATTCTTTGTGTACACAGGGTAATACATACAAAAATATAGAGATCAGTCTAAAAGGCCTCTCAATCAGAGGTCGGCAAGATATCATCATGATGACGAGAGTTGTGACGGCATTGAATGCAATCCTCTAAGCGCAGGGAGCATTAGCGAGAAAGATGGGCTTAGATCTTTCAGTAAAAAAAGTCACATTCTTCAGATTTTATTAAACTATTAATAATTTACATAACCTATGTATTTAGTTAAAAAAGAATAAGACCTGAATTTTTACTGTGCCACAAAGGCCTAATGTTGTTTTCACAAGCGGCTGAGATTGCCCTTTTTAAGTTTTTTTTAAGTTCACAAATTTAAACATAAAATGGGAATAAAGGGTAACCACTGAAAAGTGGAGAGGCCCTCAAAAATAAAGTAAAGTAAGTAAATTTAAACATAGCTGCTATGTTGCTAGCAAATAAATAGAGAGATGAATATTTTGCTTTTGGAAGTACTGCAGTAATATAAATATAAACTTGGTAATTGATTTACATTGTGTTTTCATATGTGTAGTCCGCTCCTTCCAGATTAGTGACTCATTTATTGCTTAACAAGTCAACAGGGTTAACAGTTCAATAATTCACTGGTCAACAGCAAAATTGCGACATGAGTGGTATATACAATTTTTGATTAATTGGGCACCCCTTATGACGAAACTATTACTGAAAGTTGCCAATTGCTTCGTATTTTTATAGTATGGCATATACTTATGACAGGAAATTGTAACTAGATAAGAATGTAGAGGAATATAGGGGATGAATAAACACACTTAGAAGGACGAGCTGGGTTTATCTTAGGTTTTTTATTGTGAGGAAGGGACTAAGATAAACATACAAAACAAGAATTCATTTACAGTAGATCTCCTCAGTGCCTGAGAAGTGTTTCGGAGTGCAGATGTGATTTACTAACAGATAAAACTCAAGTAAAAACTTCGTCTTAAAACGCTACAAAGAAATTTGTGACATAGTGTAAAATTAATTTATAATAGTAAATAGTAAATAAATAATAAATAATAGTGATAAAATTTTACGTGTTGTGAGTGTTGTTAACTATGCCACGTAAGTGCATAAATGATCCTAACAGTTTTTGTTACATTTGCGGCGAAGTGGTGTTTGCTGTGCAGAGGAGAAATATCACTCCTGTTATAAAAACAGCTTACAATCTTTATTTTGGTGAATTCTGCAAATTAGGAGACCAAAATAAGAGTTGGGCTCCACATGTCTATTGTAAGATTTGCTACACGAATCTTCTGGATTGGTTGAATCACAGGAGACCTTCGATGCCTTTTGCCATTCCAGTTATTTGGTTGGAGCCAAGAAATCACACTGACGACTGTCTATTTTGTATGGTACCACCACTCCGAGGAATGACGAATTATAAAAAGAAGACCATTGTATATCCCAACATACATTCTGCTACTCGTCCTGTACCCCATAGTGATGAGCTACCTGTTCCTACACCCCCTGAATCATATTCCATAGATTCGGAAGAAGAGCCTTGTGATCCAGAACCATCCACATCTACAGATCCTGACTTTGCACCTGATGTTAAATCTGAACATCACAAAATTAGCCAAAATGAACTAAACGATTGTGAGAAACCTGGAACTTTCTAAAGCCAAGGCAGAGCTGTTAGCCTCCAGATTCCAACAATGGAACTATCTTGCCGAAAATGTGAAAGGACATTTTTTCGTGACCGTCAGAAACATCTTGAGAAATATTTTTCTGTGGAAGGCGATTTAGTGTTTTGTAGTGATGTTAGTGACTTATTGAGTGCTCTGAACATTAATCACATTTCTGATCAGTGGCGGTTGTTTATATATGCCTCAAAATTAAGTCTCAGAGCTGTATTACTCCATAATGGCAAATAGTTGCCGTCAATTCCTATTGGTTATTCAGTGCATATGAAGGAATCATATGACAGCCTGAAACTCCTTCTTGAATCAATTCATTATAACACTTATCACTGGAAAATATGTGCAGACTTCAAAGTAATTGCAATATTAACTGGACTCCAAAGCAGTAGGCTACACTAAACACTGTTGTTTCATATGCGAATGGAACAGTAGAGATAGAGCTTCTCATTTCATTAAAAAAGGAATGGCCTTTACGTCAAGCTATGGAAACTGGAAAAATGAATATTAAACATGAACCTCTGGTGGAATCTGAGAACATTTTAATTCCTCCACTACATATAAAACTTGGGCTCATCAAAACTTTGCTAAAACGTTGGACCGAAATGGACCGGCATTCAAATACCTAGTTTCAAAATTTCCTAAAATGAGCGAGTCTAAGTTAAAGGAAGGAGTTTTTGTTGGTCCACAGATTCGTCAACTTCACCAAGATGAGATATTTGAATACCTTTTAAATGATGTTGAGAAAGAGGCATGGATTTCTTTCAGAGAATCGTAAATAATTTTTTGGGAAACAAACGAGCTGAAAACTATATCACAAAATGGGATGCAACATGTCCCTTAAATTACACTTTTTACACTCCCATCCTGAAAGTTGTGGGAAGTAAGCGATGAACATGGGGAACGTTTCCACCAACAAATATCATTAATGGAAAAACGTTACCAGGGAAAGTGGAGTGCAAGAATGCTTGCTGACTACTGCTGGACAGTCATCAGGGATGCTCCTCAACTCGACTACAAGAGGGAAGCAAAGAGAAAGCACATTTAGAAAAGGTAAGCGATGTTTTACAACACATCGACACACGACAGCAACAGAGAGGCAGATGAATAAAATAACACCACACCATGAAAGTCTCCATAACGATTCAGACGCTTCTGCCACTGGAAGGGGAAACTCAAAAATGTATGTATGTATGCACAGTGTTCTGCCCAAGAGCAGGTCTTTAACTGCAAACCCAGCATTTCCCTTTCTTGCTTTCCTCTTAATCTCCCCATATAATACTTTAATGCTGTCTATCAACTGATATCTTTTACCCCGAACTCTTGTCCCGTTCACCATTCCTTAAGCATTCCAAATTAACAAATTAGGCCTACACCAAAATAATTAAAACAAAAAAAAAGTAAAAAATAAAATAAAATAAAATAAATAAAAAGCCAATCACCGCACTCACACACCTACTGGCACTTAAGCCAGAAATAGTGTATAAGTATGTAAATATATATTTATTGTTATTTATGTACAATGGCTGGAGAGGGCATCCTGCGCGTATAAGACCCTAAAACGGCCTCTGGCTCAAAGCCAGTAAAGTCAATAAACAACAACACATCAGACAGATTTTCATAGAAAAAATGACTATAGAATTTTTCTTAATATTACTCTGAAACCAGAACCAACCTAGCATTTTTGTTATCATATTCGTGTTCAGCATAGTGTGATCCTTTAGAAAAGTGAGGTTTCATTCATGTCGCAAACAAAAAGTCAAAATTTGTTGTCCATAATCTCCTGGTGGAATGCGGGAATAATCATATGATTATTGCCGATACTCACTACATTCTTTGTTTGACTTGGGTTGTAACTTGTAACATTTGCCAAAGTATAGACAATTAAGAATAAAAAAAATCCCAGTCAAGGAAAATTCCCAAAAATCATCCGGGAATATTCCCAAATGAATTTCTTTCCGAGGAAAAATTTCCACATACCAACACTACTCGCGGTTCAGATGGTCAAACAACTCGTCTATCCATGAGAAGTCCTTATGGAATTGGTACTATAGAACTACTGTTTTTTTTACAATTATGCCACATTTACAATCTGTCTACAATAGACAATAAGTAAATATTATAAAAGAATATGACATGAGTGGAGATATTATCCCATGACTACACTCCAAAAGAAAAATAACAATGTTTTAAATAGCTGTAGTAAAAATGAATGGAAGATCAAGAGCATTGGTCCTTTTAAGTCTTCTTTTTGTTTGACTATTATCCAGCAAATTTAATGATGATGATTCGGATGTTGATTTAGTGGGTGCAGGTATTTTTTTTCTGAACAAGAACTACTGTTAAATCGCAAACAGAGCAGAATGACTAGATTTCTAATCTGTATTCAAATTCCGACAAGTTAAATTAGATTTAGTATTAGACAGATACTATGTTGGGGAATACATTTCCAGGGCTTTCCCTTTTCCTCATTCTAAACTACTTTTCTCTGATTACTATAATACGAAATAAGAAATAAAAAGTTCTGCCATTATGATGTGCTATCTTATGATCGACGAAAGACGCTAAATTACCTCCCCATGAAATATACTCTTGGACTTGGTTCAATGAAGCGAGGTTGAGGTTGTCACGCACACACAAAATAAGCAGTTATACCGTCTGCTTTCTACCCCGGAGGCTCGAATTCCAAGCCCGACGAGTCCAAGTGGAATTGTTGTTGACAAATATTGTATTGAGTCAGAATTTTTATGGACACTTCCCTTTTCCTGAATTAGCCACCGGCGTGGCTCAGTCAGTTAAGACGCTTGCCTGCCGAGCTGAAGTTGCGTTCGGGCGCGGGTTCGATCCCCGCTTGGACTGATTACCTAGTTGCGTTTTTTCCGAGGTTTTTCCCAAATTTAAGGTGAATGCCAGGTAATCTATGGCAAATCCTCGGCCTCATCTCGCCAAATACCATCTCGCTCTCATCAATCTCATCGACGCTAAATAACCTAGTATTTGATACAGCGTCGTTAAATAACCAACATAAAAAACTTTTCCTGAATTAATTCTTCTGTTTCTCTATTTACTATCATCTATGACAGAAAGTGCTGACATTGAAGTGTGCCCACCAAATGAGGTGAAGGCGAACGTAAAATTAACTGTCAATGAAATGTACTTGTAAATTTTGTTCATGCAGCTAGGGATAGGTCACGCACACAGATAATAAAACAGGTAAACAGTCGCGTTTCTGTGCTGGAGAACATAGTTCAAATCTTGAGAAGATGGAATGGAATTTATGATTTATAATGCAATTGGGAAGGTTTGCGTAGGGCATTAACGTCTCCTATAGCAATTTTAATATTTTTGTATTTACTGCCATCCAGAATATAGAATGCTCCTTTTTTAATGGAAATCACATTGAGCATCTCCTACAGTGTTGATGAACGAGTAATCATATCTTGGAAGATATTAATTTTTATTAGACATTGTATTTTGTTTTGTTGACTACTACCACCCCTCAGAATATTAAATGCTTTTTTTTTAGTGGACATCACATTGAACATCTCCTGTGATGATAAAGAAGTACTCATATCTCGAAATTTTCTTGTTTTGGTGAATTTTAACACCTTTCAAAATATTGAATGTTTTTAACACTCTATATGCACAAATCAAGAGCTATACAGAGTAAATCCTATGTAATGTCATTAATTTCAGGGAGTTATTCTTTGAGATATTTCAAACAAAAAAAGTTTCATGCAATTTTGCTCGTTTTTGCTCTCTTTTCGAGGTAAAAATTATTTTATTTGAAACATTTCATAGAGTGTTTTGGGAAAGCCTTCGATTTAATTCCCAATATGCTCAGTCATTTTAAGAGAGCCGTGTATTATTGTAATAAATGATTGAAATAATTTTAGTTTGTCCCTTGAATGTGCAGAAATTTGATCCGAGCCACCGGCGTAGCTCTGTCGGCTAAGGCGCTTGCCTGCCGATCCGGAGTTGCGTTCGGGCGCGGGTTCGATTCACGCTTGGGCTGATTACCTGGTTGGGTTTTTTCCGAGGTTTTTTTCATCCGTAAGGTAAATGTCAGGTAATCTATGGCGAATCCTCGGCCTCATCTCGCCAAATACCATCTCGCTATCACCAATCCCATGGACGCTAAATAACCTCGTAGTTGATTCAGCGTCGTTAAATAACCAAGTGTAAAAAATTGAACCGAACAAATGTAACATTTTAAAATTCCTTTACAGAGAGAAAAGTTGCATTTGTTCAGATGAAATTTCTGCACATTTAAAGAACAAAACTAAAATTCTTTCAATCATCTATCATAATATACTCCTCTCTTAAATTGACTGAGCATATTGAGAATTCAGTCAGTGGCTTTCCAAAATACGCTATGAAATTTTACATATAAAACAGTTTTTATCTCGAAAAGGAAGCAAAAACGAGTAAAATTGGTCCACACCTGTGGAGTAACATTCAGCGCGTCTGGCAGCGAAACCAGGTGGCCCGGGTTCGAATCCCAGTTGGGACAAGTTACCTGGTTGAGGTTTTTTCCGGGGTTTTCCCTGAATCCAATACGAGCTGGGTAACTTTCGGTGATGAACCCCAGACTCATTTCACCGGCATTATCACCAATTCATTCAGACGCTAAATAACCTGAGATGTTGATACAGCGTCGTAAAATAACCCAATAAAATAAAAAAACCAGTAAAATTGTATTAATATTTTTGTTTGAAATACCTCAATGAATAACCCCCCTGAAATTAATGACATTGCTTAAGGTTCATCTTGTATACCTACAAAAAATATTATTTTGTGTAAAAAATTCTGAACGTCTAAAAATGCTTACACTTTTAAATGATGGAATTTCTTTCTAAAACTGAGAACAAAATTTATTTTGTGAGTTATACTCGAAAATGATCTTTCATTACAATTGTATTAAGCAGTGAGATTAATACCTGTTAATTGACTAGACCGTTGTTCACAGTGATTTAGTAGATGCAGGTCACAAGGGTGGGATCACGCCCTCTTCCAGCAGACCTCATGGCGCCAGCAGAAGTTCTCAGACATCACTTGGAAATAAACGGACCGTGAGCAAAAACTTAGCTACCAAAAAACAAAAAACGACTCAAAAACGTTGGTTCGCTCGCATAACGACTTGCAGGCCTAGTCCATCATGTAAGTGGCGACTTTTAGTTACGTTTATGCGATTCCTTCACCGACACCGACTGGGCCATGATGGCGGCGAAGCAGCCCACCGCGTCGAATCAATAACAAACCTTACCGGCTGGCCCGTGCGCCTGCTTTGTCGGGATTGTGTCCCTGTGGACACGTTGATTTTTATCCGCGATCTGCCCACGCACTGGGCCAATTTATTGGACGTCGTCTGTCTGGTCCTTGTCACTGCTTCGGTCGTTGTTAATGTGGAGCGTTCTTAATAGCTCATGTCTAGAATGTTTTATCAGTTTCGACGATTTCAAAGATGGTACTTGGACAAGTTTTCTTGGTACTTCTGTTCGTATCAACACTCCTCTAATTCTGTATCAACATCACATTCTTGTCGTTCCATGGGGTATTATTCATCATGCGAATCAACGTTATGAAATGCTCTCTGGCACATAAGAAAACAACACAAAAATGGCACAGCAAGACATTCGAGCTTCGGTGATATCAGATACAACTCAGCAAATTCCAGGCAAACTAGGAATTTCAATGAATAGTCTTTTTCAGAAATATTTGTTTATTACTCCCTCTGTCCCATAATAATTGTCCGGTTCGCTTTTATTTCTTGTCCCATAATAATTGTCCGATGTCCATAATTTTACACTGGCGTTTACATAGGAGCAAAATGAAACACATGAATGAGTAATACAACTGTATTACTCCAGAATCAGTACAAAATTGTCACTCAATTAGCAAAAGAAAAAATTATTAGTCCGGGATCTGTATAAATTGGCCAGTCATAGAGCCAAAAAAAAAAAAAAAAGAACATGAATACTACTTGTACAACTTTATGACTTCAGGATCAGTACAAATTGGCTAGTCATTGAGCCGAAAATAAATACTCCTAGGAGTGCAACTTTATTAACTCCAGGAGTAGTATAAATTGACCAAGAAGTGAAACAAAGAAAAACAATCACCTACGAGTAAAGACGAAAAAACTGCCTGTTAGACCGAGAAGGTTGTCATTCTAACAGTTTGTCTAGAACCACAGACCTATTGCTGCAGTGCTACTATAGCCTCGTCGTAAATGTTCCGAGGACAATTCAAGCAAGAAGCCCAGATCTAAAACATTCATATCCGGACTGTTTGGCGGTGGACACACGAGTTTCAAAGTGAATCCACTGGCTGCTGCAGCTTCCATCCAAGTGCGGTCATTGGGAGCGATATGCGGACGCGCATTGTCCTGCTGAACTGACACCTGAATTCTCCCTGTCCTCGGTCCAGGAGGCTATTTTGCATTTATTGCTGGGATTAATTTGGTGATGAGCATGGATCCACTTTCCAAAGATTTCCGCCTCCGTTGCCAAATGCAGCATGCTGTTCTTTTACTGGCATGACATTTCTCGGCCGCACCTGTTATGGCACCTTTCTTCACTACATCAGCCGTAGACTAGTGTTTTTCAACAAAAACTCCTATACCGCCTCCATTCACTGTTTGTGAGGTTCTTGCTACCCCTGTCACTCACTACCGCAAGTTGTGTTCCCAGGATGTCCATGTCTGTTCAAACGTACGTACTCACTGCAGGAGTATGCTCTACTAACGATTTCCAGCTTGCTTTGCTATACTGGTTTGTATACAGTGCCACACCGGTGAGTTGAAAACCAATACCCACTTTCGGTAATCTTCTGGGTGGTGTGTGTTGCTTGTCTCAATAAGATCACGTTATTGCCCTGCATAACCTTGTGCACTGATCTACTGCGCTTCTCCTCATGCGTGCATTTCTCATTTGCCCCGTCGTCTGTAATTACTGTAATACCATTTCGGCGTACAGAGGGAGTATTATGGGACAGAGGGAGTATTAGTGTAAAACACAGTTAAGACTGTAAATTTAACCCCTTCAGGCTTGATGTATATTATACTGTACATTGTTTCTTTTTTTATTTTTTTTTTTGGAATATCTTCGATACTTTTAAATATTTTCAAAAATTCAATGTGATAGAAATGGAGAATATTATTTTTGAAACAATTCTTTTAATTTTAATTTTATTTATTTATTTAATCTGACAGGATTAAGGCCATAAGGCCTTCTTTTCCATCCTACCAGATAGCACATATAAATAGAAAGAAGAAATACGGACACTGATGAAAATAACACAAATTAAGTTAAAGCCCTATAGAGGGTCAACAGATTCAAAAGAACACTATAGAACTCTCATCGAGCTAATACAAGAGAAAAGAAAGAAAACAGAGATAGCAATGATGATAGTGATGATAATAATAATAATAATAATAATAATAATAATAATAATAATAATAATAATAAATTACATATTAATTGTCAATTTTACAACAGCATAGTTACAATATTTACTATATGTTATGGGTTAAGGCGAAGTTGCGCAACCTGACAGGTGTTCAACAAACAATTCCATGAACTAGAATGTGAATTCTATACCTGAATTAAAAATAAAATTTAAAGTTTTGGGACCCCAGGGGTCAAAATTATCCCCAAATTTTGATTTTCTGTGAAGACTTGATTTGGGAATATTGGATCCCCAGAATGATTATGTGACCAGTTTTTTTTTTCAATTTTTTTAAATATAAATTCAGGACTGAAGGGGTTAAATATCCTAATGTTTTTAAATTTAAATATCCTAAAGCTTTTTTTTTTTCAAAAGGAAAATATTTTTACAAGTTTTTATGAGCATTGAATCTAAGCATTCTTGGCTTGGTAATAGATACTTTTTGTTTCTGTAAAGTTTGCGGCATTTACCCATAGAAAGATCAGCTGTTAATGTAGCTTTTTCAAGTAGCTGTTCAAGAAATATTTTGAGAAACTGCACTGTTAATTCCAGAGCTCTAGGAAGACAAAGCTAACAAGAAGAACAATGGGAAGACAAGGAGAACAAAAGGGGGGGGGGGGCTTGTAATTTTTTTGTGATAGCTGTTTTTAAGTTACCCCTCCCCATACCTAGTGAGGAGAAGGACACAGCTCCATATCAGAAGGAATCGCTGTTCTTCAGTTGGTTCCCAAACAAAATATCAACAACGTGAGTAGGTTCCAAGGCTGTGTGGGAAGGGATGTTAATCGATCATGTAGCAGAGTAGTGACAGTGTCCAAATATCAACAACGGGGATGAGGTAGTTGTTATTGCCTATCGATCATGACCCGTGGTTTTTTAGTAGGTTATTTTATGACGCTTTATCAACATCTTAGGTTATTTAGCGTCTGAATGAGATGAAGGTGATAATGCCGGTGAAATGAGTCCGGGCTACAGCACCGAAAGTTACCCAGCATTTGCTCATTTTGGGTTGAGGGAAAACCCCGGAAAAAACCTCAACCAGGTAACCCCGTGGTTTTATATACGTTAAAATATAAATAACGATCATAAGTTTCAGTGATTATCATCAGAGTAGTGGCACTGGAAGTACAGGACAGTCGTATTGCAATTAGTGATGGATTTCACTAGTATGATCGTTGAAAAGAGGAAGAAACTCTTAGTGGTGAATGATCGGTTTTCAGAAAACATTATCTGGTGGTGTGGAAAGATATACTTGTGTTAAAAGAGGATGTAAGTGTTTCGTGAAACTTTCTGATTCAGATATTACAGGGTGTTTCAAAAATACGGGGCATAATTTCAGGTATGTATTTCCCACATGCAGACAATCAAAATAGTTCTTTGCAACATGTGTCCGGAAATGCTTTATTTCCGAGTTATGGCCTTCACAACATTGAAATTCACCGGAACGTTTTTCTTTCCGCCGGTCGTTGCCGTCAAAGGAGACATTAAGAGGGCACTCTGACAGTTCATTCCGAGGCGAAGGTTACATTAAGTGTTGTGTAGGCGTTAGACTGTGCGACATATATTCAAATCAAGAGCTGGCAGAGATACACTTCATGTATGGTAAGGCTACGGCAATGCTGCGCTGGCTCGTCGTTTGTACCAGGAGAGGTACCCACAGCGACAATGTCCAGATCGGAAGACATTTGTACGTCTCCATTACCGTCTGTGCGAGTATGGAAAATTTAACTCTCCTGGTTTGGGAAGGGGACGACCAAGATCTACAACTCCAGAAGTACAGGAGGAGATTCTGGAGGCTGTGAACATGACTCCTTCTATCAGCACACGAAGGGTAGCGTTGTGGGGCCATTTAAAATCACTGGCTTATTCGTCTCCGGTGCCTGATTTGGATTCCCTTCGGAATCGAATTGTGGCATGTTCTGAGGACATACGCCAATACTCCTGGAGTTTGGGATCGTGTTCGCAGGTCAATGAGACATCGATGTGAGGTCTGTATTCAAGCAGGAGGTGGACATTTTGAACATCTTCTGTAATGACAATGACCTGCGGAAAGAAAAACGTTCCGGTGAATTTCAATGTTGTGAAGGCCATAACTCGGAAATGAAGCATTTCCGGACACATGTTGTAATGAACTATTTTGATTGTCTACATGTGGGAAATACATACCTGAAATTAAGCCCCGTATTTTTTAAACACCCTGTATAATGGAATGCAACGTCGAACATAACCACGATACTTGTGATATTGCAACTTTAAATAAAATTATGAAGTTATTCGACGCAGCGTGTCCGCCAAGCACAAAACATGTTTAACCTACCTACTACCGTAGACAGTAGTTGAGAGTCCTAAGTTTGTATAAAATGGGAAGGAAAATGTTTTTCTGGCTTAATCTAGCGCGGGAACCAATTGCAGTACACAGGAGCAATCAACCTGGAACCAACTCGAGTATAGCTCTGGGACGAACTGGGAACCGATTCACAGATTTGGGAACCAATTCCAGTACGCCCGAAGGAATGTTCTACAGTTGCTTGGTCCCTCATAAACCTCTCAGGATCTACAAGGAATAATTGAACTCGATTCTGTAGCGGAAAGTCTTCAGTGAAATACTACAAGACTACTTTGATCGTGTTCACTAACGGGATTTGATCGATAAATATCGAATCAACACCATTAATTTTCTAACGTCTTTTTAAAATCGGAGCTGCAAATAAAATGAAAATCTGCGAGGTGAATGATTCTCTGGTTTATGCATAAAACGCTCTACAAGCTTACGCAGCTTTCGTAGAAACAAGGATTATAATCAAGAAGTGTCCTACTTGGTCAGTCTGCTGCCAGTAATATTTCTCATAAAGAAACAACAAAGCGTAGTAATGACTGGGGACGCCTGCACTCAGTGCACGAATATAGTGATCAGCAAACTCAGAGTGGAGCTGGAGTCTATTACTTTCTGTCGGGGTTATCTACCAGTCCGTAATAAGTCAGCTGAGCCAGAATATCTGATCTAGCCTCCTGCTAAGTCTAAGCCTGCAGTCGGTGCTCTGGCATGACTTCTGTAACGTCAACGAACTCGAAAGTTCGGTCTAGGAGAATAGTACACATGAATGAGGGTGATTTCGTGATATTCATTGCAGGCATGAGATTTCACTTGAAAAATGGCTACAGATTTTACATGCGAAGTTCTTGTTTAGAACAAGTTCAAGAATAAACGGGGTCACCGTCGCGTAGATCACGAGTAAGTTGCTAATCTATTACTACGAGGCTGCACTCGGGCGTGGGTTCCTATCCCGTTTGAGCTGATTACCTGACTGCGTTTTTTCCGAGGCATTTCTCAATTGTAAGAGGAATACTAAGTAATCTACGGCGAATCCTAGTTAGTTTTCTTCTAAATATCATCTCACTATCACCAATTCTGCCGATGATACATAATGTTGTAGTAGTTAATGCGTAGTTAAGTAACCGAGCGAAAGAATAACAAACGTGTATTTATTTACTGATTTTTTTATGAATGAATTATTGACTTCTTGGTATAGTGAGGATCACGAAAGAGCAGTTCCTAAAAGACTAATTTTGTCGTCTCTTCAGTGCTGCCAACTAATATCAGATATCACCAAAGAGAGTAAAATCGCAATGCCATGTGCTATAATAATAATAATAATAATAATAATAATAATAATAATAATAATAATAATAATGTTATTATTAATACTATTATTATTAATACAGCATTCATCCTAAAAATTTTTCAGAATTAAAAAAAATAACTCTTCGGTTTTCAAAAACACTAAAATTATTTATTTTAGAAAACGTATTATATGTCTTTCACGTGTTAAATTTTAAGTTACCTTGTTAACATGTTTCGGCCTGCTATTGGCCATCATCAGAACTGGTTGTTGCTGGTCTTGGCGCCTTTTGTTTTGTTTCCTGTGGGGGTGTGTTTATGTAGTGTAATGATGAGTCAAAGAGTGTGTTCTGAAATTGAGTTGTGTGTTGAAAATTTCATTTGGATGTGATTTTTGTGTGTTTGTGTTTAGAACAATAAGAAATATACAAACA
Organism: Periplaneta americana; assembly: GCF_040183065.1. Lineage (NCBI taxonomy): Eukaryota > Metazoa > Arthropoda > Insecta > Blattodea > Blattidae > Periplaneta > Periplaneta americana. Next base: position 32,510,571 of record NC_091120.1, on the reverse strand, counting down.
CACAAAAACACATCCAAATGAAATTCTCAACAAATAACTCAATTTCAGAACACACACACTCTTTGACTCCACATTACACTACACAAACATACCCCCACAGGAAACAAAACAAAAGCTACCAAGACCAGCAACAACCAGTTCTGATGATTGGCCAATAGCAGGCAGAAACATGTTAACAAGGTAACTTAAAATTTAACACGTGAAAGACATATAATACGTTTTCCAAAGTGATATAGTGTTAAAAGTTCTGTAATCAAGATGTATAATTATTTATTGATGTAGGCCTACGTATGGTGTATATTAAGCATGCCAGGCGCTTGCCTGCCGATCCGGAGTTGTGCTCGGGCGCGGGTTCGATTCCCGCTTGGGCTGATTACCTGGTTGGGTTTTTTCCGAGGTTTTCCCCAAACGTAAGGCAAATGTCAGGTAATCTATGGCGAATCCTCGGCCTCATCTCACCAAATATCATCTCGCTATCACCAATTCCATCGACGCTAAATAACCTCGTAGTTGATACAGCGTCGTTAAATAATCAAGTGAAAAAAAATTAAGAATGCCAATTTTTGTTTCCAGAGGACCTATAAATTCAGATGAAAAAGAATGTTGAAGTATAGTAAAATTATAGGTATTAGCGAAAGATGTACCTCCCTCCTTAATTTATTGGCAAATTATCTGTTTCGTTAGCAAGTAAATGACGCAAAATGGCGCTAAATGACGAGAGATTCACCTTATTTGTAGTATCAAACTGAAGGAACTGGAAAATAGAAAGAGAAACCCAGATATGGGAGTAAATAAACCTTCACTAAAAAGTATTTGATGGTAAACACAGAAACAGTACCAAAATCAGTTCAATATCTTATTCAATGTTTTGATCTTTGTAATATTTTGTTCAGACTGAAAACTAGAAACGAATTGCTGCTGGTCACCAACTTTCATACTTATGAAATGCGTAAACTTTCGCTTTTATTTTCAAACGATCACTTCCATCCTGTGGCTGTAATTAGTTAAGGAAGGTGATTACTTCATTTACTGAAACCATTCCTGTTCCGCTGTTTTTGCTTAGTAGGTTGGTAACAAAATTACTAAAAAGAAAGAACTATATACCTAAAGCAAAATTGTTAGCGTGTCTTAGTAACGATGTTCTGCTTTTAGTTTCGTTTCACTCTCTACGAAAAAAAAAAAAAAAAAATCAATGCATGTTGACAGAGACTTTCTTTTGAACTATGAGACCGTGTTAAGTTCGATAGCCTTTCTAGTCATTTCCATTTCGATTGGATGTCTTGTTTAAATATGTTATGTCGTAGTTTTATTGTGAAATACATTATTGTATACAGTTATCTTGTAAAACGTAATTTAGTAAGGTGGGTTTAAATGTTCTTTTGCTGTTACATGTAATTAACAATGTAGATTTAGTGTTAAACTCTTCTTGTTAATTGAAAAATACCGAGGTGACTTAATGTTAGTATATATCTAGGCGCTAACTTTAGGTGGGCAAGGCACTTTCTGCCCCCTCAACTTATAAAACCAGGGGCGTCGCCGCCCAATAAAATTAATAGAGAGGCCTCACCCCTCTAAATAATTCCAAGAAAGATTTCCCATGATAAAAAAGTAATTAATTTCTTTGGAAGAGGAACTAGGTTTTAAGTAACTGTGGCATAAGGCAAAAATGTTTATTTCAAATCCATGGAGAGGATCAGCTGTCACATGTTAGTGAGGAATGACGCAATGGTGGCTCTATTTCTTTGTCTGTGATCCACATTTTTTTTTAGTTCAGTTTAAATCTACACATGATAAACTATTGCGATCGAAAAGTAACGGTCGTAAATATTACCAAGCGGAAATAATAACTTGGAATTACTGGTAACAGTTCAATTAACAGTATATTCGACTGTATTCTTTGCTTAATATCAGTTAATAAATTAGTATTAATGTTCAATATTTTTCATAAACAATTAAATGTGTTACGAAATTTAAAAGGAATCATTACACCGTGCTGCATTTTAGTTTCCTTAATCTATCACAAAATATTCAATATCCGGTAACTTCATCACTATACAATTTTGTTATTCTATGTTTAATTTGTAATTCAGTAAATATAAAATATTCTTTGTTTTTCTATGATAAATTATCTAGCTTTCATTAGCAGGTAATCTTCTCGTACTTTGATTTTTATTGTAATAGTAATTGTAAATTTAATACTAATTGTAATTTTATTGTAAAAAAATTATATATTCTAATTGCATAGTAGACATAAGACAAATTGTGTTGTATATTTATTAATTTCAATTCAGGAATCCGCCCCTGAGCACGAGTTCTACTCTTTCAGGGACGAGCTAAAGTTTTTCTGTATATATTATATTTTATGTTACAATTATTAGCAAAATAAATGAATAAATAAACAGACAAGTAAATAAATAAATAAATAAATTTGTAATTGTAATTGTAAAGTTAATGCTAATTGTAATTTTATTCTTCATATTATAGTTGGAATCTCCTGGTAGAGGGGCAGAGAAGGCCTAACGGCCTTATCTCTACCAGATATAAATAAATAAATACGACTAAATACTACTTTTTTCCAATGATTTTGATTTTTTTTTTCAATTTTAGTAGGTTATTTTACGAAGCTTTATCAACAGCTTAGGTTATTTAGCGTCTGAATGAGATGAAGTGATAATGCCGGTGAAATGAGTCCGGGGTCCAACACCGAAAGTTACCCAGCATTTGCTCATATTGGGTTGAGGGAAAACCCCGGATAAAACCTCAACCAGGTAACTTGCCCCAACCGGGAATCGAACCCGGGCCACCTGGTTTCGCGGCTAGATGTGCTAACCGTTACTCCACAGGTGTGGACCCGATGATTTTGATCTGGTAACTGATTCTTAATAGTTTTTTTTGGGCTGAATTCGAAACTGGCCTTTAAAAAGCCTCATGTCATCAAAATTTTTCACACATCACAAAAGACCAAAATTGTAATACATACTCAAAAGAAATATTATTACATTTAATGTCATATCTAGGAAACAGTGGGAAACGTTTTATTAATTGGCATTATTTGCATATAAAATATTTTTAAAAAGTAATAACTTAATAACTATTAGTCCGATTAAATTAAAATTTGGTAATATTAATTACTGCTAATACTGTCAATTGACAGTAAAAATTTTAAGAAAATCTGTCAGGAAATGTGGAAGTTTGAAAATTCAGTCCCCGCGTCCCATAACTAAAAATAAAATTGAGAATTGTGGAATATGCTGATGTGGTGGACAAAAACTAATTACGTTTTCGTAATCAGTACACAAAAGTCGATAAGAAACGCTATTTAGTTTCAGTTCATAGAAAATCATGCTGGACGGTGTTATCAACATTCAGTTTAAGTCATCGTTCTTGTGGTGATCGTAATCGCGGGTGTCTGCTTGTTGTGTGATCATGATCAGTGATTGCGATGTAACCATTAATAATTAATAAATTCTTAATAAGAAATTATCAAAAATAAAACTCCAGTGAACGGGAAGAGAGTGTTAAATTTGGTTGTAGTGGCAGTGGCACTAATAACTCATATTCATCATAACTGCAAGGATGAATGAAGGGTGAGAGAAGCAGTGAAAGGGAAAATGTATTGCATAAAGGCTATAGTTTTCAACCGTATTAGGTTAACCCTTAACTTGGCAAAGCTTCGTTTCTCACACTAGTTTATTAAACCTTGTCGGACCGTAAAGAAAACAACTATCGCAATGTCCACATTTTTTTATGTTGTACAATATTATAGTAATGTGAAATTTTAATTTTCCTATCAATTTTTTTCTATTCTATTAACATTATAGCATATAGCCTATTAATCTGTTGTATCCTATAGATATATTGCCAATTTAAGGGTTAAGCAATTTCCATTAATATTATAAGAAAAAAAATCATATGGGAAATGCGTGTTATTATTCGGTTGAGAAGCTCTTATCATCCAGTCTGCTGTCCAAAAATCTGAAAGTTAGAATTTATAAAACTGTTATATTACCGGTTCTTCTGTATGGTTGTGAAACTTGGACTCTCACTCTGAGAGAGGAACATAGGTTAAGGGTGTTTGAGAATAAGGTTCTTAGGAAAATATTTGGGGCAAAGAGGGATGAAGTTACAGGAGAATGGAGAAAGTTACACAACGCAGAACTGCACGCATTGTATTCTTCACCTGACATAATTAGGAACATTAAATCCAGACGTTTGAGATGGGCAGGGCACGTAGCACGTATGGGCGAATCCAGAAATGCGTATAGAGTGTTAGTTGGGAGGCCGGAAGGAAAAAGACCTTTAGGGAAGCCGAGACGTAGATGGGAGGATAATATTAAAATGGATTTGAGGGAAGTGGGATATGATGATAGAGACTGGATTAATCTTGCACAGGATAGGGACCGATGGCGGGCTTATGTGAGGGCGGCAATGAAACTTCGGGTTCCTTAAAAGCCATTTGTAAGTAAGTAAGTATTATAAGAAAAATCAGACATGTTATTTTCTATAAAATACGTAAGGAAATATTAGAGAAATATCAATAAAATTTTTGTCGGAGTTTTGTGCGGAGTCCTACTCCCTTCCAATATTAAAAAAAGTCTACACCTAAGAGCATATAACTGTACTTCGTTCCATAATGTCTAAAAGGAGATGTACGTGTTCGATTCCCGCTTGGGCTGATTACCTGGCTGGGTTTTTTCCGAGGTTTTCCCCAACCGTAAGGAAAATGTCAGGTAATCTATGGCGAATCTTCGGCCTCATCTCGCCAAATACCATCTCGCTATCACCAATCCCATCGACACTAAATAACTTCGTAGTTGATACAGCATCGTTAAATAACCAAGTAAAAAAACAGGAGATGTACACATTGCCGGCAGAGGAGGAGAGACGTATAATTGCTATTCAACCAATGGCACAGGTCTCATTCCACGCTTGTCTTGGAGTTGAGCGATCTGAAGCGTTCTACCCCGATCCAACTTAAAGATAAGCATGGAATGAAATCTCTGCCATTGGTTAAATAGCAATTATACTACTCTCTTCTGCTGTTGGCAACGTTTATTTCTCCTGTCTAACATTATGGAACGAAGTATAGTTTGTCCACAGGAAAATAAATGTTATTTATTTTCCAATAATCTGTAAATACATTCCAGAAGGACGGAAGTTTTGACCATATTAGGTCTCAACGTTCCCACTATTGTGCACACAGTACGGTTCACATCGTGAGGTTATTTCCTTCTGTGTTCTCTTAGGCTACATCTCAGGGCATTTTTTTTTCAAAAGCTCAGAGAATTATGAGATGTCGTGTATAGACAGCTCTATTTACAAAACCTCAGACAAAGAAATCGGATAGTGTCAGGTCTGGAGAGTTTGGAAGCCACGTAATTGGCCCACCACAACCGCACTAGTTGATGTCAAATGTTATTCAGAAAATCACGACTTCTTTTCCTCAATGATGTGCGCCATCCTGTTGGAACACCATGCCCATGTGGTTTTCCTGTCGCAGTTGTAATATGAAGATATGTGATCTATTTCTGCAAATCAAATAATGCCTAAACACGTTTCATATTGTAGGGATAGAGTTTTAGTTGATGTCAACAAATGTCATAGCAACGCTACAACAGCTTCGGTTTCGAGAACACGCCTACTCCACCAATGCGTGACATGTTAACAAAGCCACTTTCTTCAGACGTGCAATACCATAACATTATCTACTTGCAATTCGTAGCTCTTCGAACATCATACTTACGGCGAAAACAACGTTCAGCTGATAAGATACTTCCAATTTCTGTAAAACATAACACGCATTTAGTTCGTTGCTTTGCATTTAAACGACGTTTTGTTTATTCAATCGTTGCTAAGAGATAATCTCATTTCTTTTGTTCTTAGAAAGAATGATGCAAAACTCCTGTTTCATCATCATATTGCAAATAAAATAACATTGTTTACTCCAGATTTATTTATTTTATAGCGATTTTATTTTGTATCTCCCCATAGGGATCAGATTGTATATTGTAATTACGATATTTTCTTTTATTGACTAATGAGAATGGCGATTCTCATCTCTGTCTACGTCTAGACTAAATTTTACATGAATCTGCCCTGTAGCTTAAAAACATTTTTTTTTTTTTTTGGTTACGGCTCTGCAACTTTTCTTCTTTTCTTTAAATTGTACCTTCTAATATGTTACGTTCCTCTTTCTCTTAAAATTTTTCTAGTTTCCTTCGGCAAAATAGCGACACACACGGAGTGAGAAAAATGGTCAACTGGGTTGGAGCTCACATAGTTTCTTAACCGCAGCCTCAGATCCCTTGCAGTGACGCGCACTTATGTACTTTTTAGTAGCTTTCCCGTCCTCGCATCCTCCTTCTTCTCCTCATCATAATCATCACCAACATACAGATATAAAACTTTTATCGTACATTAATTGATTGTAATTAAACTATTTCAGTTGAAGTCTGTTGGATCAGTTTTTCATTAAAGATCGGCGTTCAAACCCTGGAGAGTCCATTATATAATTTATAGTTAATAATAATAATAATATTATTTATTTAATATGGCAGAGCTAAGGCCGGTAGGCCTTCTCTTCCGCCCAGCCAGACTCTATTCTAACTGAATACAATTGACTTACAGTAGTTATTGCATTATTATCTAGATCGTAAAAAACATGAAAGTGAATAATGAAAGTAAAAGTAAATAATGAAAGTTAGATAAGTAATGTTAGTGAGATAATAATAAACATTGATTAGATATAGTTATAATAATAATAATAATAATAATAATAACAATAATAATAATAATGAGAATTTAAATATTTATCCTGTGATATGTATTTTTTTTATTTATTCATCAAAGATATCAGCTCAAAGATTTTGAATGACCACAAGGGTCCTGAATACAATAAACATGTACAATATAATGTGATTTGAAATATTCGAGAAAAAAGAAAGTTAATTGTTGACGGCAAATAATATAAGTGGATTAATTGAAATAGAGATGATGATGTAATATTTGAAGATAATCCTTTTATATATATATATATATATATATATATATATATATATATATATAAGTTATATATATAACCATTAAACATTGAGAAGTTTGAAAGAACTATTAATGTTAACGAGAATTGTATGAAAAATATTTCCTTAGTCTATTCTTAAATGGATTTGATGTCTGACAGTCCCTGCATTACTCGGTAGGGAATTCCAAAGTCGAGGAACAGCCACAGTGAAAGAAGATGAATATGAGGATTTTCGGTGGGAGGGAATGGATAATATTGAGGAGTCTTGTGATCGTGTGTCTAGATTATGGTAGGTAGATGAGTTTTGAAAACGAGACAAGAGATAGACAGGAGTGGAGAAATGCAATATGTGAAAGAGGAGAGAAAGACAGTGGATTTCCTACGATCTTTTAGACGTAGCCAAGACAACATTTCGAGGGATGGTGTTACGTGATAAGCCCGGCGAATATTGCAGATGAAACGGACGCACATATTACGAAACGTTGCACTCTTTGCGCCGAAGTAACGCTTAGGTCAGTAACAGAATATCACAGTACTCTAAGTGGAGCGTCACGAGTGTTTGCACTAAAATCTTTTTCAGGGATAAAAGTAGGAAGTCCTTCAATTGCCTCTAAACGAGTGGATTAGTGAGAATCCTTTTTTAAGTTAAGGAAGTATGTATAGACTAAATTTTCTACTTCACAACATTCTACCAATTTCCCATTATTATCATCATTTATCTAATAACTACCTCTAAATAAATGTCATACCTTGCTAGCCAATACAACAAACCCATTGGCATATGACAGGCGTTTCACACCTAACAAGCTATATGATTTGTGAGACTTGAGGTCAAAAATGGTGAATCAGTGTTCAATTACAAACGTACCTTACCTCAATCAACAAGATCAGTTTGACCTTTCACAAACGTGCCGTTCCTCCTCAGATATGCCTTAGACCACGAGGCTATGGCACAGACTGACACAGTTTATAGGCCTACATTAAGTTAAAATGTTTTCGTTTTTTCTATACTTACTCAATTCTCTTGTCATTTTTATTTAATTCTCTCGTTCTTCATTTCCTCCTTTCTTTCTCCCTGGTTCTAATTTTTATGTGAATGTGCGAGTCTATGTGTGTTCAGAAGTGTGTCACTGTATGTGTACTTGTCGGGCGAGGTAGCGGAAATCAAACGTGAAGCATAATTAATTGAGGATGCATTTATTTAAAATATACATAAATGTAAATTGTTTTGAAATGCACAAAAAATGTAATGGAAAGTATGTGTCACCTTGATGGCACTGTCTACAGACGTGGACAAATTATTAGCAAAATTGAAGACTTTTATTATATATTGTTACAAAAAATGATTCTTCAATTTAGACTACAGTTGACATTTTTGTGTATTTCCAAATTATTAGCAAAATTGAAGATTTGTATTGTATATTTTTCAAACTTTAACTCCTCAATTTGGACTACATTTGATATTTTTGGATATTTACAAATTATTAGCAAAACTGAAGGTTTTTATTGTATATTTTTACAAAATTCGATTCTTCAATTTGGACTACAGTTGACATTTTGGATATTTACAAATTATTAGCAAAACTGAAGATTTTTGTTTTATATTTTTACAAAATTTGACTCTTCAATGCAGTTGACATTTTTGCTAATTTACAAATTGTTAGCAAAATTGAAGATTTTTATTATATATTTTTTACAAAACTTGACTCTTCAATTTAAACTACAGTTGATGTTTTTGCATATTTCTGTCTCCTGTAATGATGGAAATATGCAAAATTGTCAACTGTAGTCTAAATTGAAAAGTCAAATTTTGTAAACAGAATTATCATAAAAATCATCAATTTTGTTAATAATTTGTCCACGTCTGTATTTTAAGTTGAGTAGACGAACGGGCTTGGCCCTAGATTCTTCGTGCGAGTGAATAGGACTGTTTCGAAACAAAAATAAAAATAAGACCATTTCCTGCGTAGCCTAATCATTCGACTTTCGTCTGGGTGTGCCCGGGGGCTACGAGTCATGCTTTCTTTCCTTCCCTGCTTATTTTACATGTCTATACATTATAGAAGCAAGATGTTTCATAAGAAACAAGCAAGCGAATGTGTCGTAAGTAATGTAAGGTAAAAGTGTATTCCTTTTATATAATTAAGGAGAATTATTGAACCCTTTAATACTTAGACACGTATTCAACTGTTCACTATAAAGGTAACAACGTCAAAAACGCTTTGTATTATTGTTCTTGGAATCATGAGTCTGTAACAATATTACTCCTTCACATATAGGCCTAAGTATCCTTTCGCTTGTTAAAATTTTATTCATGACATTTAGGTGCATCAAATATTGGTCCTAATGTTTACTTTACATGCCGTAATTTTGAACGTTTTTAAAGTAATTTTCCAATACCATTTTCAAAATGTTTGAATAAGTTAATGTATAACCATCAAAATTAAATAAACAAGTAATTTATTACGTTGAGATTATTTGAAATTCCAATTTCTTTCCTATCGTTATATCTCGATACGGAAGCATTTCCGCGCACTACTTTATTACGAAAAAATATTTCATTACGTGTCCTCTATCACATCTTGAAATTAAGAATAGTTATTCTGAAATACCTGTATATACTGTTTACTTTGTATTATGATAGAATTAGTATTATTCGACCAAGGCCAGTGGAGTCCTGCAGCCCGGAGCCGTGGCGCTACTGCTTCTGCGTTCGTAATACCGCATCGCGATAGTTCACATTACGCCCGCGGCTCTACTCGCCTTGGTCGAGTAATAATGCTTTGCTATTATTTAGTTTTCGCTTCTTAATGTTTTTAAAATCAATGAGATGAAATATCTTCTAGTATTTCGATTTCCTATGATATTTTTGTTTTGCAATTTTTTCCTTATTATAGTGTTACAATCGAATCGTCCATGAGTGTACAGTTAAAAAGGAACATTAAGGGAAATACTGTTATAACAAAATTGCAAGAAATTATAAATAATATTCGCGCCCTAGAAGGTATTCGAATCTACGACAATGGCGTAGGCTTACAGTCGTTCTTGGTGGAAATTATAATTAATTTCCTTAATATTAAACAGTAATATCAAATAACAAAAAAGGAGCTTCAGTAAAATTCTTTAATTTCAAGTTTGTTTTTTAGTAGGTTATTTTACGACGCTGTATCAACATCTCAGGTTATTTAACGTCTGAATGAAATGAAGGTATTATGTCAGTGAAATGAGTCTAGGGTCCAGCACCGATAGTTACCCAGCATTTGCTCATATTGAATTGAGGAAACACCCCGGAAAAACCTCAACCAGGTAACTTGCCCCAACCGTGATTCGAACCCGGGCCACCTGATTTCGCGGTCAGACACGCTAACCGTTACTCCACGGATGTGGACTCAAGTTTGTTAAGTAATTTATTTTTATTAGATACATTTCTCATTCCCCCCTCCCCCAGTGGTTATTATACTTTCCTTAGATTCGAAGTTCACGGCTTGAAACCGTATCAAGAGTGATAAAATACAGAGTATGACTATTTTTAGAAAATAAAGTAAAGCTGAGGTATCCGTGCAGTAGATTTGCGGCACTTAAAAATAAATAACTATCCCTGTACGATGATTCTACGAAAAATTATCGACCATTTCTTATCCAGACATAATTTTGAATTACTATATATTCTGTCGAATATGATAGCAGCGTCCATCCAGTGTGTATAGTAGTGGCAAAAAAAAACCGAACCGACTGAATAATCGAAGTCCCCGAAATGAGCCACTGCGTATGCCACGCCAGCATTCACAAGATAGCGAGTAATCTATTGAAATTGTTGTAGTTTCGAAAGCCAGTAGAAAATAACCTGTAAAATTCATGTTCTGGGAATAATAATTTAATTAAGTAGTAAAATATCGCTGCAATCGAAAAGTATTGGGAATAAATTTGAATAAGGAACAAAAAAAAAGTTTCCTTCCCGGGCAAGATTCGAACCACGAAAGTCTTAGTTAACAGTTTATCGTGCTGTCACTTTGAACACGGCTCTGAAATGAGCTACAAGGGTCGGTCCGGTTTTTTTGCCACTACCGTACATTGACGAGTTCTTTTTTCGTTGTTGGATATGCCTAAAAAGAAAAGGAACTTGACTTAGGCTACTGCTTGCCTTCTTGGTGGAAGAATGATCTTTTATATTATAAGTTTAAAAGCCTGGAATAGGTCCTTCTCCCACCAAGTCCTTCAATTTACTGTGGTTATGATATAAGTTTGATATCTCTCCTGAGTCCTGAGACTTTTTTGTTTTATTTTTAAAGTTCAATATAATTCTACACTTCAAAAAAAAAAAAAAAAAAGTAACTGACATGAGGAAAAATGATGAAAAAATGCTACAGATTACAGTTAGGGCACAAATGCAAGTATATTATACTATACTTCGGGTCTCTACACATACATCTTATGTCATAATCATGTATGAAGTATAGTATAGTATAGTATACTATACTATATTCTCAGGACTCGGGAGGATAAGAAACCTGTGTATAAAAACAATGAAGAAGTAACTTAATCAGTGGCCCATGTTCAGAAAATAGCAGGCTTTGATAATTTGTAAAACAAGATAAGATATTAATTTGTGCGAGATCGTGCGTATTTGCTTGTTTTCCGCACAGAAACAATACGCGGTAAGTGTGAAATACCACATTCAGTATTCCCAACGTAACACACATAACAATTTCCCTCTTCTTACCGCTTAAGCGCGACATTCATTTTATTGCTTTAAGCTTTTAACATATTATTTTTAGAGACGTTTAACATGGTAATAATTATAAATTGGAAACTTACCACTGCAATTTCACCTAAATTATAATGTTAATTATTGTTTTTAAATATTTGCAAAAATTAAGTAAAGTCTACTATTCCACGAAACTTACTGCATTCCTGATACAAGTAACATTAAGGAAGCCGTGAAAAAATCAACAAGATTCCAGATGCGGATGTTATTACTGCAATATGTTATATAAATAATATTGTTAAAATATTAAAATGAAAAAAAAAACATTACATAACCTTACCGTTTGTTTTAAGTTCGCATTTATAGACTGGGGGGGGGGGAAAGACAGACGTATATCATGGCCTGCTGGAGTATAGTAAACACAGAAGACATTTTATAGCAACAATGTTGAAGAAAGATATTAAGTTTTCCGAAGTTGCCGTCATTAAACAGAAACCATCATGGAGATTTCATTGCAACTAATTAGAAATTCGTCTTTCAGGTATGTAATAAACGATCTTGGCACAAAATAATGTACGATACACGAGCGGTATGTTTGTTTTCATGTTCTCGGAAATTAAAAAAGCTCAACTACGTTTCGCTTTTTCAATCTTTTCCTCGACCATGTAAACGTCAACATACCGCTCTTGTAACGTATATTACTATTATGGTTCCTAAGTAAAATTCTGATGTCCTCTTATTTACAAATTGTCAGTCTTGTTATTTCCAAAATTGACCTACTGCTTAAGTTATTTCTTTATTGTTTTTATATGTAGGTTTCTTAAAATAATGTTAAATCCCTATTCCTAGATTCCCAAAAATATTAATCGATGTGGAAGCAATTTAACAACGGGCGAAATATTTGGTCAGTATGGAACTTTCACTCACCTTCTGTTAAGAAAGAAGTTTCGAAGTTCAGACTTCTGTATCTTCGCATCTCAAATGACCAACGAGGCAATGTGTCTTGATCCTGCATTCACTTCTCTTCTTCCAAAAAATTAAACACTTATTTGATAAATAAAAACACCGCAACACTTATATATGCGTTAATACGTATCTAACTTTCATTCTTTAAACAAGTGTGGGCAGAGGTCTTACTTTCTAGCTATATGGATTCAGTATGTTATGTAGTAAGGAATGGACACTAAGTAAGTCTTTGAATGTTTCCTTCTTCTCTTTAACTACACTCAGATTGTGAATACATGCGATAGTTCCTTTTAATAGTCTCTCTTAAAACACTACATAAGCTGGGAATAATCTTGCACTAGCAGCAGCATTATTTTTTGTTACTTGTTTATTTAGGTATATTTTTAGACTCGTAAAAATTTAGTATTATTTTAAACTTCTGACAGCTTTCTAAGCTTCCAGTACCACATAATGTATAATATGTATTAGACAAATATTGCACTAGCCACAAAATTACAGATTTTCTGAGTCATACGCTGAGTTTGATACGTCGTACATATCTGAACTACTCTTGTCGCCGTTTGAAATGTTTTTGAAGCAAAAATATACTCGTAGAGTGAAGACACTCTTTTTCACGTGACATCCCCTGCAGTTGCAAAGACGGCCTCGCTTTACACAAACCAGTTGGTACACATTCAAGTTGCGGTTTCACTCCTACTAGTTTTATGTTTAACCCAGATAAATGATGTATTTGGATTCGGTAATAAAAATCCACGGAAGTTGGGTTCCACGGTTATGTTTATATGACGTCATACCGGAGACGAGACAGTTTCTTTGCGAAAAAACGTGTTTGGAACTTTTGTGTGGCCTCAAAAATTTGAGTTCAAACCTGTTGGAATCCGGATTTGGATATTTACGTGCCAATTACTGACATATGAGTGGATATGATTTATTTTTTCTTTAATCTCTCCCACAAATCAAAGAAGGTGGGGAGCATGCGAAATGGCGATCACACCACATTCCAGTGCAACGAATAGAGGAAGGTTGTTCAATAAACTAACAGTTTCGTTTTTTAAATACGATCGCCTGTGCCTGGAATGTACGTATTATGTATGGAGTAACACCACCAAATGTAGTAGTAGTAGTAGTAGTAGTAGTACCAGATGTATTAGTAGTACCAGATGTAGTAGTAGTACAATATATAGTAGTAGTACCAGATGTAATAGTAGTAGTAGTACAAGATATAGTAGTAGTAGTACCAGATGTAGTAGCTAGTAGTAGTAGTACCAGATGTAGTAGTAGTAGTACCAGATGTAGAGGTAGTAGTACCAGATGTAGTAGAAGTAGTAGTACCAGATGTAGTAGAAGTAGTAGTACCAGATGTAGTAGTAGTAGTAATAGTACCAGATGTAGTAGTGGTAGTAGTACCAGATGTAGTAGAAGTAGTAGTACCAGATGTAGTAGTAGTAGTAGTACCAGATGTAGTAGTAGTAGTACCATATGTAGTAGTAGTAGTGGTAGTAGTAGTACCAGATGTAGTAGTAGTAGTAGTACCAGATGTAGAGGTAGTAGTACCAGATGTAGTAGTAGTAGTGGTAGTAGTACCAGATGTAGTGGTAGTAGTACCAGATGTAGAGGTAGTAGTACCAGATGTAGAGGTAGTAGTACCAGATGTAGTGGTAGTAGTACCAGATGTAGTAGTAGTAGTGGTAGTAGTACCAGATGTAGAGGTAGTAGAACCAGATGTAGAGGTAGTAATACCAGATGTAGAGGTAGTAGTACCAGATGTAGTGGTAGTAGTACCAGATGTGGTGGTAGTAGTACCAGATGTAGAGATAGTAGTACCAGATGTAGTAGTAGTAGTAGTAGTAGTACAAGATGTAGTGGTAGTAGTACCAGACGTAGTAGTAGTACCATATGTAGTAGTAGTAGTAGTAGTTCCAGACGTAGTAGTAGTACCATATGTAGTAGTAGTAGTACCAGAGGTAGTAGTAGTAGTACCAGAGGTAGTAGTAGTAGTAGTAGTAGTAGTAGTAGTACACTGGCTCACAAAACTTTTGTCCTATGAAATAATGTGGAATTTAACTTCGTGAGATATTATGTTGGCAATATGTCTACATACCCCACTCCACATGTTGTCCTGGGAAGGGAGGTATTTGAACTCTGAGTTGTAGGTATATACCTAGCTAATCGAACCAGAGACAACCTTTTAGAGCAATAACGGTATATGTAACCGACAGAAATAAAACATTGAGTTTATTTTGCACCGAAATGTTTAAAACATGTTGTTTATTTCTCTTGAGTATTATATAATATTCCATGAAAAGTTTCATCTTCCCTGCACGTATAAATACCATGTTGGATCATAAACATAGAATACATCACATCGCGTTTTGACAATAATATTTTTAATATCCATGAAAAAATGTAATATTTTCAGATTAAAATATTTTCTCAAACACCAGTCATGGGCCTATTCAGGTATTTCGTCCTATTGGGTCCACAAGGTTCCAGCCAGAATATGTAACATCAATACAACGCAGTGGACGTATTTCTGTCACTGTTTGGGGATGGATTTCCGGGCTATGAGGAGGAACTCTGTGTAAAATTGAAGAGAAATTGACTTCCCAGTAATATATACACATACTGGAAAATACATGCTCCTAGCATGCGCACGTTGCAACCTGATATAATTATATTTTTTTCAACAGGACAATTCCTCCATCTACACATCTTTGTTGTATCAGATATGGTTCCAATATCATGTTTGGTGTTGAAAGCACAGACATTTGCTATTTCTATATGCTTTACTTATTTTTCAGTTTGTTACATCCACATTTTTGTTCCATTATTTTTTATGTGTGCAAAATATAAATCGTAAAAATATTTCTATGCTCCACCATGCCGAAATGTAGTAATTATACACCTGGTAGTAGCCCTTTAATGCACCTCATTAAAGTACACCTATTCATTATAATTCAGTTGTTCAGCCAATGAGAAATCTTCATTGTACTGATTGTACTAGTATAAAACCGCAAGTATCGATTATTCTCGGATATACAATCGAAAGACAATTAGCGAAAACTCACGGAGGCTGGAAATCCAATACTGTCGCAGAAGGTTATGTTCTGTTACCATAATAATTAGCGTTAATTGTAAATAATATTCAAATAAATTCAATTTGTCATCTCGTTTTTCAATGTCTAATTTAATTTCAATGTTATATCAATATTAATATTTAGTTTACTCTCTAGATTATATCAAGGTCAATGTGGACATCTGTTCCTAGGAAAAAATCAATACTTTCGCGTCTGCGCACATCTCACAATTTACGAGGTATTGCACAAGGTCAGTTCCGCTCCTCAGTCAGGTAAGAATAACATGAATACTTCTGAATAATTTCAAGTTAGAAATATGGTCGAGCATAAAAAGTCGTATGAAACTTGACTATAATGGTAATTAAGACGCTTGTATGAAAATTATGAAACTCGCTTGCGCTCGTTTCATAAACATACTCGCGACTTAATTACTACCATTATAGGCTCGTTGCATAATGTACTATTTTCATATAGCAGAAGGACAGTGTTCTACACATATAAATTTTCATTACGGTACAAGATACAGTAATGGAGGAAAAAAAATGTTGAATATTTCCAAAAATTTTACTGCTGTAAGCTGTACCTAACCCCTTAAAATATAATGATAGAGGTCTCAAAAATGTCATATAGGCCTACGTATAAATAATAAAAATGGCCAAATAGACTGAGCGAGTTTGGGATTACACTCTTCAGTTTTGTCTAACGAGGTTCCCAGACAGTCGAAAGATTCGTAACTTAATCGTTTAACTGACTGGACCGCAGCTATGTCTACGGGAGACTTTAATTGAATGGAATATTCAAATTAATGTGACCATCATAAACATATTTATAAATGATTACTTATAATTAACTTACGATACTTTTGGGAGTGGCTTCTCTTCGGCTGAGTTAAAATGAAGCAAGAAACTCACGATAACGAGGAAGTTCTATTTTTCTTCCCCATCTGTTTACGACACCTGTGAATCTGTCTTTGCTACGCTGAAGAATGAAGTGTCGTAAATACTGATTACGTAGCCGGTTCTCTCTGAGCGACATTCCTTGAATACCATTCCTTTATAATCTGTATTATTAGTAATAACTGCTCATAAACTTGAAGTACAATAAACCTAACTCCAACAAGCCGTGAAAGAGAGAGAATGAAACTAACGACAAGCTTCTTTATGAAAGTGTTTTACTTAAGTTTTTATTTCAACATATTTCCTTTGAAGTAGAGAGACTGTTCAGCCTTAATTATATTGAAGTAATGAATTCAGGGGACGAATGGTCTGAGGATGGAGAATATATAATTTCGAGGTATATAAATTCCCCACTGAATACTAGTCAATAAAAATAAGGCAAACTTTATGAACTGTTCATCATAATGCATTAATATCGCAAAATTAAATATTCACGAATACACTCTTGAAGCCACCGGCGTGGCTCAGTCGGTTAAGGTGCTTGCCTGCCGGTCTGAAATTACGTTCAGGCGCAGGTTCGATCCTCCCTTGGGCTGATTACCTGGTTGGGTTTTTTTCCGAGGTTTTCCCCAACCGTAATGTGAATGCAAGGTAATATATGGCGAATCCTCGGCCTCATCTCGCCAAATATCATGTCGCTATCACCAATCTCATCGACGCTAAATAAGCTAATAGTTGATACAGCGTCGTTAAATAACCAACTAAAATAAAACAAAAAATACACTCTTGGAAAGGCCGAAACATTTAATACTGTACCATAAGTCAGATTAATGACCGGTAACAGGTGCTATTTTGCTTTGCAGGATTTACTTAAAAGTAAGGCTGTAACAATATATATATATATATATATATATATATATATATGCAATACTTTTTTCCCCTGGTGAAACTTGGCGGAAAGCCGGCACCTTTTTGTTATACTTTTCGTAATAGAACCGAAAAATGTGCTAATAATTAAGCTTTTTCTTGAACTTCTTAAGCCTCTAAAGTCTTGAAGTTGGACGAAAACGAGGTTAAAAACGACAAAATTCCCGCGTACTGGGCAGTAACCATTTCCCCATCCGTTATAATATATTCTACACAGAGTTTCACCACCTTTTTCTACAGAAGAAAAGCACTGTGTATTTACGATCTCCTAGCCTGTCCTATTGCAAACACGATACGAAGAACGCATCACTGCCGTAACCAAATCACAGAATTCCTCCACAGAACACATCACAAATACCAACCACAGCTACAGCAACATAGAAATAGACATATAAATTCTACATATCCGTCCACACCTGTGGAGTAACGGTTACCGCGTCTGGCCGCTAAACCAGGTAGCCCGGGTTCGAATCCCGGTTGGGACAAGTTACTTGGATGAGGTTTTTTTTTTCGAGATTTTCCCTCAACCCAATATGAGCAAATGCTGGGTAACTTTCGGTGCTGGACCCCGGACTCATTTCACCGGCATTATCACCTTCATCTCACTCAGACGCTAAATAACCTAAGCTGTTGAAAAAAGCGTCGTAAAATAACCCACTCTACATATCCAACCGGAAAACCAGAAATTAAACACATTAGAACAGTTCGAAAAAAAATCACAACCCATCCTAAATTTCAGAACACACACCCAATTTGACTCCACACTACCATACACAAACGCACCCTACAGCAAAACAACTGAAGAATCCGGAAGAAGCAAGGACTAATAGAAAGTTGAAACTAGTCAACTAGGTAATTCACAGCACATTAAAGTACTATTATACCTATATTCCTAAGTTTAATTTCTAGCTTTTTTATCGCAAGTTTAATTTGTAAACTTAATTTTTAGCAGATTATTTAGCGGCGTTGCATCAACTAATGTGTTATTTAGCGTCGATGAAATTGGTAATAGCATGATGGTATTTGGCGAGTTTAATTTCTAGCTTTTTATCACAAGTTCAACTTGTAAACTTAATTTTTAGCAGATTATTTAACGACGCTACATCAACTACTGGGTTATTTAGCGTCGATGAAATTGGTAATAGCACGATGGTATTTGGCGGGTTTAATTTCTAGCTTTTTATCACAAGTTTAACTTGTAAACTTAATTTTTAGCAGATTATTTAACGACGCTACATCAACTACTGGGTTATTTAGCTTCGACGAAATTGGTAATAGCACGATGGTATTTGGCGGGTTTAATTTCTAGCTTTTTATCACAAGTTTAACATGTAAACTTAATTTTTAGCAGATTATTTAACGACGCTACATCAACTACTGTGTTATTTAGCGTCGATGAAATTGGTAATAGCCATGATGGTATTTGGCAAGTTTAATTTCTAGCTTTTTATCACAAGTTCAACTTGCAAATTTAATTTTTTAGCAGATTATTTAACGACGCTACATCAACTACTGGGTTATTTAGCATCGATGAAATTGGTAATAGCATGATAGTATTTGGCGAGTTTAATTTCTAGCTTTTTATCACAAGTTTAACTTGTAAACTTAATTTTTTAGCAGATTATTCAACGACGTTAAGTCAACTACTGCGTTATTTAGCGTCGATGAAATTGGTAATAGCATGATAGTATTTGGCGAGGTGAAGCGGCGGATTCGCCATGGGTTACCTGACATTCGCCTTACAGTTGGAAATAACCTCGAAAAAAAAAACCAACCAGATAGTCAAGCGGGAATCTAAACCCACGTCGAGCGCAGCTGTAGAAGAAGAGATAACTGTACACAGATAGAGGACATACCTGACGAACATTCTGAAATAACAATAATTCCCATAGTCATTGTTTGTCTTCGACTGAATAGGTCTACGAAATGTATTAAAATAGAATTTTAAATACTGTAACACTCTCACTTTGAGAGAGGAACATAGGTTAAGGGTGTTTGAGAATAAGGTGCTTAGGAAAATATTTGGGGCTAAGAGGGATGACGTTACAGGAGAATGGAGAAAGTTACACAACATAGAACTGCACGCATTGTATTCTTCACCTGACATAATTAGGAAGATTAAATCCAGACGTTTGAGATGGGCAGGGCATGTAGCACGTATGGGCGAATCCAGAAATGCATATAAGTGTTAGTTGGGAGGCCGGAGGGAAAAAGACCTTTAGGGATACCGAGACGTAGACGGGAAGATAATATTAAAATGGATTTGAGGGAGGTGGGATATGATGATAGAGAATGGATTAATCTTGCTCAGGATAGGGACCAATGGCGGGCTTATGTGAGGGCGGCAATGAACCTCCGGGTTCCTTAAAAGCCAGTAAGTAAGTAACACTACGAGTAGGCTATTTTGTTCAGTTTGATTTTACTTTCCGATATAATTTCAGAATAACGGTGGGTCTTCTCAGCCTCGCAGCCATTGATATACCAAGTACCTCCGGGGTTTAAAGGCGGATGGAGTATGAAATTAACATATTTTAAGTCCTGAAGTTAAGACATTATCTTTAATGCCTATACTCGTCCCTCTATTGCTCAGTTATCGGTGTATTAAATTCAAATTATATATTATGGCACAATCGTTAATTCAACCGTCTGTTAGACTTGTTTAGGTTGTGCATCATTGTGTATTATCGAATGAATAGACTGTTGGCCCAAGTTGTTAACCATTTAATCACGGCAGTCCATAAACTAGAATACAGCTTTTTGTCTCTATTCCAGACACCTGTTTATTTTTAGTGAGCTGACGAATAGCGGCCAGACACGTCATTGCGCAGGGATTATTGCTTTAAGGTCGTTTACGTCAGAATGAAACCAAGCGAGTGGTCATATATGAAGGATGTAATCATTATCCGGTATCCTATATGGGGTCAGATCCACATAAACTGGACGGAAGTGTTACGGACAGAGAGACAGTTGATCCAGGTCATCATCGCCCCTTCTTCGATCCTCTGTTTTAAGAGCTGTTTACTTTGTTGTTGAAGTCTCGAAGTAGCATGTGGAAATGGTTTTATAATCTTGTGCGGTATACAGCTATCTTAGCTGTCAAGCCAAAAAACGTGCACATAACCTACCTTAGTGAAATGACTAGTGTTCCTCCGTCTTCGTCTAATAATTCGCATACTATACGTATAGTCGTTCTCTTCCTTTTCTAGTTAAAGACGGTCACATCACTGGTACAAGCTCCTTATTGTTGTTTCTTCTGTAAACATTGATCAGATCACACTGAAATGTTCCGTTGTTGTTGTTTTGTCCTTGTGCCAAAACTATTTCATCACTGAAATTGTTGGTTATTGTTCTTCTGCTACCAATATTGATTGCATTATATTGAAATTGTTTCTACTCATCGATACATTGAAATTTTCTCCACTCATGGAACGGTATTGTTGTGGTTCTGACCTACCGAACATTACTTTTGTCATGGTACTTCTGACACCAAATTGTTGTTGTGCCTCTGTTGTACCGGACACTAGTTCGTTGTGGCCGTGCTACCGGTCACGGTTATGTTATGTTTAAATTCTGACACCATATTACTGTGGCTCTATTTATCGAAGCACACACTATTTAAATCAGGATAATCAGGATGATAATGGTCGAGCTATTATCTTAGATCGGTACTGCGTATTCAAGAACAGAAATAAACAATAAATTTAAGCAATAAAAAGAAAATAACATAGATTATAAACAATAGCCATATGATTAAATAAGTAATTACAATTATAAGATTTTGTAACTAATATTAATAAGTAAATAATATTAATACTTATTTAGCAATTAATTATTATCTATACCTAAGTTAATTTTTCTTAATATGCTATATCTTTTTAAATTTTGACTTCGTTTGATCGTACTTACATTTTCTAAACCAGAGTACTGAGAAATGAAATGATCTAGTTTTAACCATAGTTGAAGCCATATTTCATACAAGCAGCCGTTAAACTTTCCGACTCTGCTAATTGAAATATGTTTCTTCTCGTATATTATAATTGTGTGTTGAAAATGTTCTTTTCTTGTGAAAAAAGTTGATAATGTATATATTTGTATGTATTCTCCAAACTGAAATCGTTAAAATCTGAACAAAGAAGTTTAGTAGAGTAATCAAAAAACTTTTTTAGAAAAAAAAAATCTTTTGTAGTAATTTCACTCGTTTCCTTATGGATTTAGAAACACTATCTCAACCGACAATACCATAAAATAATAACATATTAAATATAGTAATTGATTAATGGAACTAGCTCGATGCCGATACGGAGTTATGTTCGGGTGCGGGTTCGATTCTCGCTTGAGCTGATTACCCGGCTGAGTTTTCTCAGAGGTTTTCCCCAACCGTAAGACGAATGTCAGGTAATCTATAGCGAATCCTCGGCCTCGTTTAGCCATATACAATCTCGCTATCATCAATACCATCGACGCTAAATAATCTAGTATTTGATATAGCGTCGTTAAATAAACAACTAAAAGAAAAAATCTAGCACATAAAATTAAAACAATAATCCAATCATTATTCGATTTAGTTGAGAATTCGATTGAAGTAACAATTGCAATTAAGTTCATTTTAATGAATGGTCATTGTAAAAGCCTGCTGCTTTCCGAATTTTTATGTCTTTTTTTTGTCACAGGTTTGTAACTTCTTACATTCGTATTTTACCGTGTGGTAAGTTAATATTTGGGCAAAGATTTTACCGGATTAGAAAGTGTACGATTGTTAAACACAGCATGCTGATTGAACAGGTAACACGATTTTGGCGTGTATTAATGACAAAATTCCATTTTAATTGCAGTGTTGACCTCTATCTGAGTGATGTATTTATGGCTTGTGTAACACCACAAGTTGTAATTTAATTTTAATTTATACCTTCCGTTCATTTCCATACTTGTTCTCCATATCTTAGTTTGAGCCGTGAGGAAAATATAGTGTGGAAAGGCAGGAAGTAATGATGGTACGAAGACATGTATACCATCGTTAAGATCGTAGCTTGTTTTCACTTCATATCTCAGCCATTTTACTTCTATAGTCTTCGTGAAGTCTATTTGTGTAGTATTTATTTCAGAATTATTTTAAGGTGGTTTCAACCTAATATTAGAAATAATGGACACCCATTAGAAAATCAGCGAAATAGAGTTAGCCAGAGAAAATATAACAGATAACGGAAAACATTTCTACACCATATACGAGAGACGAAGTGTTAAGAACCTGACTTTTACATTCTACAGAAATTATCATTAGTGAACTATGTTAATAGTTAGCGATGTATGCAATGGAGAAGGAAAGAAACTACCCAACCTACCATATTATCTCCTGGCTTAGTTGCCTCTTGAGTGATGCCTTATTGGTGTCATTTATGAGGTTCAGACATGTCTTCGAAGAGTTGACTAAACAACAGCAGCAGCAGAAGATTTTAATACGCGTCTATGCCATAGGATAGGCCCCATGCACTGTATTTCATTGTCTTGTTAAGAAGATAGAGGATAGAAGTCTATGGATATAATCCCAAATATTGAACACAAATCCAATTTTTGTCCTTATTAGTCATTTCATACAAAGTGTATGATTATGTCTCGTGACCAGAATATTGTACGAAATGGAAACATAAAAATTGGAGATTTATCTTTCGAAGAGGTGGAAAAATTCAGGTATCTTGGAGCAACAGTAACAAATATAAATGACACTCGGGATGAAATTAAACGCAGAATAAATATGGGAAATGCGTGTTATTATTCGGTTGAGAAGCTTTTATCATCCAGTCTACTGTCAAAAAGTCTGAAAGTTAGAATTTATAAAATAGTTATATTACCAGTTGTTCTTTATGGTTGTGAAACTTGGACTCTCACTTTGAGAGAAGAACAGCGATTAAGGGAGTTTGAGAATAAGGTTCTTAGGAAACTATCTGGGGCTAAGAGGGATGAAGTTACAGGAGAACGGAGAAAGTTACACAACGAAGAACTGCACGCATTGTATTCTTCACCTGACATAAATAGGAACATTAAATCCAGACGTTTGAGATGGGCAGGGCATGAAGCACGTATGGTCGAATCCAGAAATGCGTATAGAGTGTTAGTTTGGAGACCGGAGACGTAGATGGATGTATAATAGTAAAATGGATTTGAGGGAAGTGGGATATGATGATAGAGAATGGATTAATTTTGCACAGGATAGGGATCGATGGCGAGCTTATGTGAGGGCGGAAATGAACCTCTGGATTCCTTAAAAGTCATTTGTAAGTAAGTAATTAGTCATTTCATATACAAGTGCACCTTTCTCAGGAGGCGCAAGCAATGTTTCTAAGGTTCAGTAGTATAAACAATTAACCTCGAATTAAGACATGAAATTAATCTTTATTTATACTTAACTGCAAATTTTTGGTTGTATAAATGTAAGTTAAATATAACTGGCGAATCTTCTCAAGTTAATAATATTAGTTGAAGTTTACAGAAAGTATTTTCGAAAAAAAGGAAGGGAAAAGTTTCTCTTTACAAGTAAGTCCACTGTGATGAGTGAAGTTTATTTTCATTGTATTTAGTTAGATTTCTGTTAATTTATAAGCTCCGATTATGATGAAATGATGTTATACACACATTTAATAATATTTTTTCTGTGTTAAGTTAAATTAAAATCCATATACTCGTATTTATTTTGAGGTTTCTGATTATTCTAATATCTTATCTGACGATATTGGATTTCCCATGCATCTTGTGTTTTCCACGAGAGAGGAAATTCCTTCATTGATCTCGACAAACAATTTAAAAATAAGATTTCAGTCACCAAAATTGTGGAAGAACTTGAACCAAGATTAAGTGCTCAGTTACAACCACAAACAAAACGAAATCATGCTTGGAATCCAGTGTTCATGATCCTCCTCGCACGCATTGGGACTCATATTCAGGAGGCGGTGATGATACGTTTTCTCTTTCGTTAGCGAGGAACAGTTGAAAATCAATACGTGTTCTTTAAGTCAATTTTATATGTAGAAACGAATCTTGAGTTATTTATTAATGTTCAGTTAAAAATAACCTATAGTTAGTGACATTTATAGAACTGGATCTAAGACGACCAAATGCTGTCATGTAGAGCGATGGGTTAGTTCCAGAAACGTCCATCAACACAGATATTTCAAACAAGTACTGTATTAGTTTACACTATTTTCACATAAAGCATTTTATGTTGCCTTAGACCACATAATACAAATTGGAGAACAGTGAACTTACTCTATTCAGTATTTGCAAAACCCATCATTTAGTTAAATAGAGTTATTGCGTTGTTCAACAGAGGATTGAATACGCGCAAGTTCAAGTTCCTTCGCTTCATACAACAATTTCGGTAATTCATGATGGCTAAGCAAATGTTTACACCTGTGGACATAGAAAACCGGTTGATCAATATCGCATAAAATGCAGAGACTTGGTTCGTCACCATCTTCCTCTCTGTTGGTTGATAATTTAACGGAGCTTCTGAATTGACACAAAGTCAACGTTACGCTGAGCTGGCATGGTGAAAAGGAAATCCGAAGCTGACAACCTGTCTAGTCCGGAAGTAGGTGTGACGAAGATGCACAACTGCATCTTACGCTATGGATACCAGGTTCCTTTCACGATTTCTGAGGACAGATATACAGGGTGTTTCCGAGGTGGTGTTACAAACTTTCAGGGATGATGGCGAAGGGCACATGTATCAATTTGAGATAAGGAACCTTGGTCCGGAAATGACTGAGTCGAAAGTTATAAGCAAAAATAGTTGTGTGGAAATGAAATTGTAATTTGGCACCACGTGCCCTCCTTCCCTTAACCTTTGGAACAGTCGTGGAAAAATGGTAAGGGTCGGATGTCTCCTACGTGGGTACTTGCCCCGATACAATCTGTGATCTTATCTACTGTACCAATTGGCATACTGTATAAACGATTTCATATAGTACATTATAAGAATTCATTACGAAATGTTTCTATGAATGTGTCGAAAGACAGCATTTCCGACAAGAAAACTGGCAACGAAAGTAAGGTTTCCTGCATTGATTGAGGAAATGCTCCTCCGTAATAAATGCATCTACATAAGAACAATTTGTTTATTTTTCACTTTAATAATAATAATGATAATAATAATAATAATAATAATAATAATAATAATGATAATAATAATAATATTCGAATGAAATGTTTCTACTGTGTTTTACAAATTCTTGTTGGTGATTAATATTGATATGAAACGTATATTCATAGGTTTCATTTTCGTCACCAAATCCATTATTTCTAACGAAAATTATTGAAACTGTGACTACAGAATTAAAAGTCCTACTTGAATAGCGATAATTGAAGTGTACATCAACAATAGGCTACACACTGTTGCCACGAGATCACTGCCTTCTGGAAACATGGCTTACAATATACGCGTTTCGAGATAAGTATGAACACTGTAATTTTGACAAATGTGTAAAGTTTTCCCTGATCTGTTTAATTCTGTTACTTTCGTAGAGAGAATAGCGTGTAAAATACTTGCAGAAATGGCAATTGCAAAATTATTATATATGTACTTCGTATGTGTTAGCCTATATCCGGTTGAATTGACACGTGGATAATATGTACAAAATTGGTCCAGTAGTTGAGGAGAAATGTCTCTAGACAGGATTCTGAAAACGTAGACTGTACTTAAATGAAAACTTCAAAATCCGACTTTTTGTAGCATCACAGTTTTATCTTTTGTACTTTGTACAGGGACATCATTTTATTTTTACTTCAATTTTT
The DNA here is from genome assembly GCF_040183065.1 of Periplaneta americana. Taxonomy (NCBI): domain Eukaryota; kingdom Metazoa; phylum Arthropoda; class Insecta; order Blattodea; family Blattidae; genus Periplaneta; species Periplaneta americana. The sequence continues at coordinate 32,484,195 of NC_091120.1, read as the reverse complement.
ATTGTACCTGAGTTTTTGAATGTACTTCACTCCCACCCCTTCTACTAAGGAAGTTCCAACTCCACACAGAACCAAGACCGCAGATAGTAAGCAGTACTGAGTTACTGAGTATAGTACGTTCCAGAAATATGTTCGCGTTTTCCAGTGACGAAAGAGCTTTCAATATTGAATCATATTTTCGCACAGGTACTGTCCGTTTGCCTACGTCGCATCCCGATTTCCCCCACCTGCTTCTGCTCGCCCCTCTGTAAAAGCTGGGCTGTCTTAGCTCTTTTCTGAAAACATTAATTTCTCTTAGGAATTGGACGTTTACGTAATATTATACAGCTGTTTAATTTAACTTAAATAAAAGGGCCTCGTTAAGTAATTAACTGTCACGTGATTTCCTCCCTTTCTACAATCCTGCGGCATAACCACTTGGACGGACAGTAGATAGCATGTCTGAGTAATTTTATATTTTCGGGTCGGGCAGAAGTGAAGATTGAATTTACAGTACGTAGAGTAGGTACAGAATTATTTCAACATGAGTTACTAGTACGAAGGACGAAACTGGCAATTGGAATTAGATGCAATAGTCTATAGTGCGATAATATGCACAAAAGAACTGAAGCCTGTATCGAAATGAACGACCACCATTTTCAAAATTGTGTTTAAATATTCATATTATGATTATTTTTCAATTTAACTTCTTTCTCTATATTGTACGCTAATGTGCTGTAGACAGTATACACTGCATAATGAATACGTTCGCATGGATAACTCACTTCGTGAGTAAAAACACTTATTCTTAATACAGTACTGTACTTTGATTAAAGAAAAACCTAATGAAAATTATCAAACTCAAAATCGCGATATTTCGTAGTTTACGTAAATGGATGAACTAGTTTTCTTCCATCCTATATCTAGTAGAGTGATTTGTGTTTTACGCCAGTATAATCGAACTCCAGTCTTGGAGGGGGGAGCAAGCGGTGTTTCCGGTTGTCTAAAAGTATAGACAGGTTAATATTAAAAATGTTAGTAAAAATAAAATGATGTCCCTGTATAATGAAAAAGTAATATCAGCACAGCTCAGGCTGCTGATCCTGAATTGTTCTTTGGCATGGGTTCGTTTCCCGATTCTGCTGATTACCTGGTTGGGATTTTTCTGAGGTTCTTCCAACTGTAAAGGGAGTGTCAGATGATCGCATGGCGAATTCTCGATCTGATCTCTTCAAATACCATATCGATAACATTAATTCTATGAAGATAAATAATCTGGTAGTCTGTGAAACTGCTGAAAAAAGGTTACATAAACTGACTCTTCTGTTTATTTCATTTCATGTGCGATTAATATTCTACATGCTCTGCTGGGAAGAACACGTAATCATTATAAATGGTAAATGTAAAATAATTTTCTTCTTCTTATCTATTGGTACTTCCTTGCGTTTTCATCTTTTGGAATGAACTGTTCTTAGTGTTTTGTTTATTTAGCAACTCTAGTGATGAAAAATTCTACGTTCATTTTAGTAAGTGATTTTTTTTTTTGCAATCTTCTAAGCCGCGTATTTTTATTTTGTATTTAGATATATGTATACTTTCAACAGTATGCGGGTGACGTGAATATGTTAGTAGAAAATCCACAAACGATTAGGGAAAATACGGGAATTTTACCTGAAGCAAGTAAAGAGATAAATTTGGAAGTGAATCCCGAAAAGACGAAGTATGTGATTATGTCCCGTGACGAGAATATTGTACGAAATGGAAAAATAAAAATTGGAAATTTATCCTTTGAAGAGGTGGAAAAATTCAAATACCTGGGAGCAACAATAACAATTAAATAAATGATACTCAGAAGGAAATTAAAACACAGAATAGATATGGGAAATGTCTATTATTATTTGGTTGAGAAGCTTTTATCATCCAGTCTGCTGTCAAAAAATCTGAAACTTAGAATTTATAAAACAGTTACATTACCGGTTGTTCTTTATGGTTGTGAAACTTGGACACTCACTTTGAGAGAGGAACATAGGTTAAGGGTGTTTGAGAATAAGGTGCTTAGGAAAATATTTGGGGCTAAGAGGGATGAAGTTACAGAGAATGGAGAAAGTTACACAATACAGAACTGCACGCAGAGCGTTAGTTGGGAGGCCGGAGGTAAAAAGACCTTTGGGGAGGCCGAGACGTAGATGGGAAGATAATATTAAAATGGATGTGAGAGAGGAGGGATATGATGGTAGAGACTGGATTAATCTTGCTCAGGATAGGGACCAATGGCGGGCTTATGTGAGGGCGGCAATGAACCTCTGGGGTCTTTAAAAGACGGTAAGTAAGTACACTTTAAACAGAATTTAATGAAAAAGTAGAAAAAAAAGTCTAATACACATGGATCATAAATTTGTATAAAGTAAAATTATTGTATGAATATTCAAGATTATATTAGAATTTCATATTTTGATCGATCCCATTCTAGCTATTTTCGTCTGATAATAGTTTTATTATTAACGATTTCTGTATAGGTGTGTGTGTGCGCGTGCGTGTGTTGTGTTGTCTGTTATCAAATTTTACAAACAATATTGAAACACTAGTAATTAAAATAAATGTAGTTTTCTTTTCAGGGGGTTTCTATATTGTTTCCGTTTCTGAATGCCCTCATCTGACAGTAGCATAGTGTAACTCCCTAAGTTTGAATCGTCATGTTGCCATAAGAAATAACAGTTCTGTAAGAAAGTTCAATTCCTGGTTACTGAAGCATTAGAACGAAGAGTTTTGCCCCAGTAGTTCATGATTTTTAACTGACGACATCGTATTTAATGTATCAAAAAGTATTGAAATACCAACAATGGCGGAAGTGCGGAATGAAAACTCAATTTGTATTGAATACTTGAGATCTCAAGTCAAACGAACTTGACCTAGCGTGTTGCTTGCCTCCCAAGAAAGTGGATGGTCGCTTAACCCAGAATGAAGGAGCCTGTGGTTTCAGGCGCTCGTCGATGACTCCTACAAGGAAAGCTTTCTCCACGTGGATTCGCTAAAGTCAGAAGAGAAACACGCTCACCATAGCTGTGATTGGCAGGTAAATCGTTGGGCAACGCATCCACTTTCAACGAGCGGTACAAGAAATAAAAGACAACTTGTAACAGTTCAAGGGGTGTACAGTACAAGAATTTCTGTCGTGTCTAAGTCAAGATTGTCCATATTGAAATCCTGAAACTTCTGTTCTTTGTGAACAGTATATTGTAACTCTGCGAGTAATAAATAATCATATTTATATTATCTTGAAGGAATCATTTACGGAAGTAACGTCTTAGAATTATAATCAATGAATAAAGATCTTTCACGAAATATGAAATCGGAAATCCATAAATTGCTTCATATTCTGGAGTTTCTGTTTCATTAAACTTAACCTTTTCAATAATTTCGAGGAAAAAATTGTTCCGGGGTCGGGTATCGAACCCGGGATCTTTGGCTGAGCATGCCAAAACTCTACCGACTGAGCTACTCAGGAATTGTACCAGACACTGGCTCAATTTATTCCGGGTTCGAGACCCGGCCCCGGAACAATAGCATACGACAGTAACATCTCACTTACTTACAAATGGATTTTAAGGAACCCGGAGGTTCATTGCCGCCCTGACATAAGCCCGCCATCGGTCCCTATCCTGTTCAAGATTAATCCAGTCTCTATCATCATATCCCACCTCCCTCAAATCCATTTTAATATTATCCTCCCATCTAGGTCTCGACCTCCCCAAAGGTCTTTCTCCCTCCGGCCTCCCAACTAACACATTATATGCATTTCTGGATTCGCCCATACGTGCTACATGCCCTACCCATCTCAAACGTCTGGATTTATGTTCCTAATTAAGTAACATCTTAGGTCTATTATATAAAATAAATGGAACTTCCTTTAATAAATATCCAGTATATTTGGTTCATCATTTTTATTCTTGAAAAAAATAATACTCCAATTACAACTGCAGCAACATAGACGCTGACGTGAAAATACTACACATCAAACCAGAAACTTGACACTCTACAACAGTAAGAAATTTACAAACATTCAAAAAGACAACCCCAGCATAACCTTGAATACTCAACTGGAGCTGGACCCCGGACTCATTTCACCGGCATTATCACCTTCATATAATTCAGACGCTAAATAACCTAAGCTGTTGATAAAGCGTCGTAAAATAACCTACTGAAATAAATAAATACTCAACTCGATTCCAAAACACACATCCTTTTCGACACAATCATGAACACATCCCACCACAACAGGAAACCAGAAGATAGCGCTGGATCTTCACTAGACTTTGGACAATGAAGGACAACACTTCGAAACTAGTCTTTCAAGGTAATTACCTACAAGTTAACACAGTAACAAAGTTGCAAGTTAGTCAGTGATTGTCTAAATGTTGAAAGTGTATATAGACCAATAAAGAAAAAATAATACCTGTCGAATTAAGTTTCCTTGAGGCCGTTTACATGACAATATTGGAAGATATATTATCAGCTCATCACTTACTAGCTATTCTATGTACGGTTAGTAAATACTGAAGATTATGTAACAATTTATGGATTTTAAACAATCTTTGTGTCTTAAGCTAACGGCTTATAAAATGTCAGTGTAATTAGTACTCTAATTAACCGTTTCATATTCCCTTGGCTTGGACTAAATATGTGTCATAATGAACTGAAAAGACTAAGATTTTGAAATATAAATAAAATTACTTAGGCCTATACTTGTTTTTTTGAAAGATGGGACATGACAGGAGCGTTGCGATCGGAAAAACAACTGAATGTCACATAGCATGATAGGCCTGTTGCTATGGTAACAACGGTTGAGTTGCCAAACTTACAGTTCCCACGTGGCGACTTTTATTGTGCACACAATGTTAGCATTGGTACGTTTCGTCTTTGATTCTCTGTCGACTTTTGTATTGTTTTCTTACCTTCGCCTCAATTGTCAATGAATGTCTTAACGTCAGCCATCTTAACGACAATTTCAGCTGTCAGCGTTGTGTCCATATTGGCAACATGGCACTCTAGTTCAAACCTCGGCCGCTTAACTGTCATGTCCCATCTTTCAAAAAAAACAAGTATAGTGCGTATGTTGAAACAAGTAAGCACACTTTCTGGAATTCATTATAAATACGGGAAAATTGATAATTAACCGGCGTTAGTGAAATGTAAATCTCTCCACGAATATCGTAAGGTTGTACTTAAACAAAATAATGGATTTGTATATTGCTTTGCGTGCATATTATTTTAAATGTTGGCAGAGATCGAATATTGAAGTAAAAACAAGGACATTTGTTGTTATGACCAAGCTTTATTTCACATTAATTGTAATACAATTAATATTACTAGATTTCCTCTTTTTCAATTTGAAAAATTGTCGATACGAGTTTGTAAGAAAATCATGAAATTTATTTTCTGGGAGAGAGGGCGATGTAGAAAGCCTCTTCGTTACTTCGTAATATAAAATGTACCACTGCTAATATTTACTTTATGTGCCGAACTGGCAGAAATAACAATGCCTTAATTTGGAAGTGGAAACTATTGTTCTCTAATAACGTGACACCGATTTCTATACCGGATCAGTCGCCTCTGCTGCTCCTACGTAAGCAGTTCCGATTTGGCAGCATTGCTACATCAATAGCGATATTATCGTGAATGAGAACCGCGAGTTGTAATGCTAATGTTGACAACTCCTCGATTCTTAGCTGCAACGTGATGCTTGTGAAGTTGTAATAGTTTGCTGTTAGTTGTACCACAAACAATGTCGAAACGAAAACGTGTTTTTTTTATTGAATCATTGAGTAAAAGATTTTCGTACACATTATACGTAAACATATATATAATAGTTTAGTTTTTTTGTTATTTTACGACGCTTTATCATGTGCTCTGGTTATCTAACGACTGAATGAGATGGTGATAATGTGAGCGAAATGAACCCAAGATCCAGCGTCGAAAGTTACCCAAAATTTGCTCTTATTGAGTCGAGGAAAAACCTTGGAAAAAACCTCAACTAGGTGACTTGTCCCAACCAGGATTTGAACCCGAGCCCGCTCGTTCCACGGCCAGGCATGCTAACCATGATTCCACAGCGTTGAACTAGTTTAGTTTACCATGTTTATTAATGGAGAAAAATTCGATCCGGCACCGGGGATCGAACCCGGGACCGCAGTTCTACGCACTGAGCGCTCTAACCACTGAGCTACGCCGAGGATCAATACACAGCGTCAGATCGAATCTTTCTCCTTTGGTATTTTTCCCTTAGTGACCAGTGCGTAGACCTGGGGATCCCGGGTTCGGTCCCCGGCGCCAGAGAGAATTTTTTCTCCATTAATAACTAATGGCAACCATACCTAATTCTGTAGGACCAAAAAATAAATCTTTACATAGTTTAGTTTATTTAAAAATCATTAAATAATACAAAATTACATCGAATCAGTATGTCATGTAAAAGCAAATCTGTTTCTTTTTGTAAAAGTTTGTCATCTGGTAACCCTAATTGCGATTAACACTTGGCGAGAAGGCAATTGTTTTAGAATCGTGGATCTCTAAAGCTGGTTCAGCTTGATTGTCATACTAATATTGTGAATTTCAAAGGAAATTCCCGAGCAGGGGTATAGTCGCGCAAGAACACTGCCACGGTACTCTTTTATGAAACTTGGAAGCATCCTGATCCTTTATTTAGATGATTAATGCCAAATATGTGCTGCTCAGAAATAATTTATAAAAATTTAGGCTAATGGGAGGCTGCACAGGACTTTGTAATGTAAACTATACCCAACAATAATATTGCTGAAATTGTGTATAAAGAGAGACATTGGAAAAGTAAAATACTTAATAAATTATACTTATTAATTGATGTCAATTCACCATTAATCGAATAATTGGTATGTTAGTTTCAATCCGTGAGACCGAAATCCGGATGAGAAACTATGTTGAAAACTGTAATGGAGTAGGTGTTATTAAAATACTATTTTCATATGTCTGTAGTGCTCGGGAAAAGTGGCACAAGTCAAAAATGTTAATTTTACAGGAGAAGGAAAAAAACTGTCTTCACACTGGTTTATGTCGATTTGATTTTCTTCTGTATGAATTATTGTAATGGGAGAAATGCTTATGTCTCTGTTCCCAAGCGAACAGATGTTCCGTAAGTTGTATGACTTGAGGCTTTCCCGGCGTTTGATGTAGAAAAACTCTTCTCGGATTCTCAGCCAGGTGAGTTGGAGATTTGCTTCCAAGCTTCCGACGGCTAGCTCTGCCATCTTCTTCAGGGAATGAAGTGATGTGGAACCATGTCTAGCCGGTATATATGCAATAGTAGGACTTCCCGCTGCGGAAGCTTGGAAGCAAATCTCCAACTCACCTGGCTGAGAACCCGAGAAAAGTTATTCTGTTCCGTAAGTTGTCAATAAATGAATAAAAAATGTTTGTGGAAACTGAATTATGCCACTTTTCCCAAGCATTGCAGATTTCATCACTTATTAATTGAAGACGTCACCGGAATAAGAATGTAACCAAAAAAAAAAAAAAAAACTACAGTTCATATTTCGTTAGGTCTATATAGCTATACTTACATAACATTTGACTAATCAAGGATTCAACAAGTTTATTCAGCTATTGGATGCAGTAATTTATTGTTTTAAATGAATGCTTAAAAATTACTTTTTCTACCTACGTCACATATTTCGATAATTTAATGTTGCATCCTTTTCCGGATAGATGTTCAATTAATTACCCTAATTAACTTTGTCCATACAAAGGGATAGAAGAGTCTTTAAAGTACCAATATTATGATGTGATTTAATGAAAGATATCATGAATTCTAGAAATTCATGAGTGAATTTACTATTGTTTTCTTGTCTGTTCTTAAATACAATTTAAAACAAATCTGGAAAATCATCTCTACAAAAAATATTCCCGAAATAACGGCTAGGATTTGGCAAGGTAAATAGAAGAAAAAGAGTAGGGGAAGAAGAAATAGAAAAAAAAAAAAAAGAAACAGAAAAGAGAAATGGAGACTAAGAGGAATATCAAAAGACTGTGGAGATGGAAGGGAGGGAAGAAGAAAAGAAGAGAGTATTCTTACTCTTCTTTCTATAGACATTTACGAATGTGATTGTTGTTCTCGCTTCTGCCATAGTCATGTAGCGAGATATCGCGTGACAAGAGTAATAGAGTGGATGCATTGCATGCTACAGGGGTTTTCGTGCACATATGTGCATATTATAGAGCTAAAATCATTACCACAAACTTTTAATATTATTTAAATAAAATTTTATACAATTATTGCTTTAAAAATCGAATTAATATAATCAGGATTTATGTATCTAGGCTTCTGCAGATCATAAATAAAATACTGATTGTTTTCAAAGCCGATCTACGATAAACGCCAGTCACTTGACGAAGTTTAGTGGTGCGCGGTGCTGTACTGTTTCCTCATCAAGGACAGACAACCACAGCACACATGAAAGAATGATTTCAAGAGTGAAAATTAAACATAACGTAACGTTAACTTAAGAATGTAAACGTTACGGTAAAATCACATCATTCATGATGGGGACATAAACATAACCGCAAAGATACTTGGTAACCATGGAAACATAACAACGACGCCATTTCCTCATATTCTGGCGTATACTTCAGCGCTCCACGATTGTGAAAGTTTGGAGTTCGCGAACCTTCATGTTAACGTCTAACGGCAATGTTAATGTCAGTGTTTATCTGAATCATTGTGAATGGTCCCATTTGATAACCTGGCCACTCATCACACATTATACGCAAAAAAAGGTCACCGGAAGTAATGGTTCGATTAGCGTTTTTAGTATTCGATATTCGATGAACATTAAATGCTACCAAATTAAAAAATTAAATAGAAAGAATTTAAACAGTTTGTTACTGCTGATGTAATTTTAGTCAGTTTGTTTTATATTTTTGGTCCAGGGAAAATAAATTTTACTATTATTGCCGTTATTTCCTTTTTGTAGTGGGTACAAGTCGACAATATAAAACTGACTGTTAATTTAGAAGTTGGCAACATGTTTTATGCCGATTATAAAAACAATAAATAACGATAATAACATTCATACCATTCAACCAATAAGGAGATTGGCCCGTATAATGTATCTGTTCGCGGTTTGTTTAATTTTCATTGTGAATGGGCCTGCTGTGTTGTGTGTATGAAAGAATAAACGTAGTCTTTGCTGTGAACTTTTAAAGTAAAATGTTACTGTTTCATAGACACCGCTCTTAATGTAATTCTTAAGCCCATATTACCATAATCTTTGTTTTATAATTTTAACTTAAAACACCGGTACAATTGTAACACAGGTACTGCCCTGTATGAAATGTTTAAGACTACAGTACAATATTCTTTGCTGTAAACTTTAACTTAAAATACCAGTACTACTATAACACAGGTACTATCCTTGTGTACAAGTGTACTTTCCAACAACATTTTTACAGTGCTTGTCCTCAACTTTGTTGAATGCTTGCCTGCACCATCATTTCATACAGATCTCTGCTAAATTCATTCGCTGGCACAGAATTACTAGTTGAAGATAGAGCTTCAGACTCACTTCTGTCATCAATTTCAAATGATTTATGTATTATTTTAATTTCAGTGCTTTTGTAAATACCATATCAATTGAGTCTGCAGTCGTGGCTCAGTGGCTAGTGCGCATTCATCCAAACCAAGAGATCTCGGGTTCGATTCCTGGCATGGATAGTGAAGAATCGATTTACTACGGTATTAAATAAATTGAAGGGTTCAGAACTATAGGGGGTCAAGCGCCATTTATTAAAACCGTAGAAAACAAGGGTTAAAATGAAGTTATTACCATAATTCAATGGAAACGTTTAGCAAGTAATATAAAGGTATATACATTAAAATTAAATGATATGTCTATCTTCATTAAACTATGGTGTTCCTTGCTTTCTCCGTTTTTAATAAATGGCGCTTGGCCCACTCTGGCTCTGAACCCTTCAATTGTTCTTTGCCTTGTATTGCCCCATGTAGTTCCAGCTGTGAAACTGCATCGTGCTTAAACATACGACCAGACAGGTTGTGATTCTGTTTAATATTGTCTTGAAATTTACATAGAGGGAGAGGATAAGTTCCAACAGCCGTGCTGAAGTCCAAAAAGAAGACGAAATAATGGCTGTATAATACATCGATAATATGTAACCTATATAGTATACTGGCAAGTATTTAAGTCAAATTCGATCTGTACTATAATTTGCAATCTGCTTTAAAGAGGGGACATCATTTATTCTTTAAATAATTTTAAATTATTAACTTTCAAGCGGTGTTTTTTAATTTAATTTTTCTGTGTGTAAACTGCAGATTTTCGGTTTGGTCCGGGTAGGTAGCTAACTTTTGTCAGATAATGTTGCAAGAAGTTACTGAGGTTAGTATCTGCACTACATCCATACTGCAGTTCAGAATCGTGAGTTTCCTTCTTCCGTAACAATCAGACTATCTTGTTCTTGCAACTCTGTGCTTGCAGAACTAGTTGGAGCACTTTCCAGCAGCATGAAGCAGCAAGTCCAGTTGATATGTTTAATAAAAGCACATTTTAACACAATACAACTTTCCTTACAGGGGAACGACGTTTCTTTTATTGTACAGACGGAGCACGAGCATATGGTAAGCGTTTGAGGGATCTAAGACAACATGCTACATTTTCCCTTAAGTTTCAAGAGAATAATGTGCTAACTTTTCAATGACGATTTTCAGATTAATGTTGACGTAAGAGCTTAGTCTCTTCATGCATTTTATAATTCGCGAAATGTATGTGATCGAAAATTTAGACTATACAGAGTGATTCACGAGGATTTACCGCCACTTACGGAGCTTATTTCTCAAGAAATTCTTAGCAAAAAAAGTCTTCTAAACATGTGTCCTAATCTTAATATTTTCAGAGTTACTTACACTAATTTGAGGTTGTTTGTAGAATACCATTATTCTTTAGTTTTAAGTGTAAAAGAATATCACAGATAAAGAATGAACTGTTCAGAAGTAGCATTTCTTAATTAACTAGTATTCTGAAGCTAAAAATATTTTGTGAATTCCATAGTTGCTTCGTAGAGAATTTTTTTTTTCGATTTTTTACTATAAAATTATACTTTCTTTCGTACTAGTCACAACAATTGTTACAAATCACGCCACTCTTGTAAATTCTTTAAGACTGTACACTTGGTCAAAATGAAAGTGGCCGGTCTCTTGAGAAGAGAAAATTTTTTAAGTCCCTTCGGATAAGCGCGCAGTTCACTACCGTAAACCTCCGTGCTCCGCTTTTGTTAACTCCTATAAGGCGCTGATTTGGGCTACCTCCACAGCATGATTTGAATCTCCGTAGTGAATTTTTTGTTTTGTCCTTTCTTTTATTTTTTACAATTCCTTTGGGAATACCAACTTCTACAAGAATTATATAAAACTTCTGTCTTAACAGAGTCATATGCCTTTTTGAAATCGGTGAATAACTGATGTACTGTACCCTTATACTCCATTCTTTCTCAAATATCTGTCCTCCACAGCAGACTTCGAATCTCCGTAGTGAATGTTTTGTTTTGTCCTTTTATTTTTTACAATTCCTTTGGGAATACCAACTTCTATAAGAATATTATATAAAACTTCTCTCTTAACAGAGTCATATGCCTTTTTGAAATCGGTGAATAACTGATGTACTGTACCCTTATACTCCATTCTTTCTCAAATATCTGTCCTCCACAGCATGCTTCGAATCTCCGTAGTGAATTTTTTGTTTTGTCCTTTTATTTTTTACAATTCCTTTGGGAATACCAACTTCTATAAGAATATTATATAAAACTTCTCTCTTAACAGAGTCATATGCCTTTTTGAAATCTGTGAATAACTGATGTACTGTACCCTTATACTCCATGCTTTCTCAAATATCTGTCGAATACAAAAAAATCTGATCAGTAGTTGATCTATTACGCCTAAAACCACACTGGTGATCTATAATAATTTCATCTACATACGGAATATTGGACAAAATTTTGTACTACGTCAATGTCTTACCTTGCATACGCCAATACAACAAACAAGTTCGTTGTGGTGTACCTGAAGAGAAATTTTCCTTGTCAAGCAAGGGATGCAGACCGCAACACGCCAGGTCGGCGCACTGTGACTGTAGCGAGTGAGAGTGAACCGGAACAAATCGGAGTGCAGATCGAATTTCCGCAGCGGAAGTGAAAAGTGACACTTCGGAGTATTTAAAATAAATTATGGACTAAGAGAAAGTATCTGATTTCTTAATTCAGAGCTCAGCAATAGTGGCATGTCTAGTGCCTGGTTGAAATTTTAATATCTACGCCTAAATTTTGAAAGGAAAGTTGGTAATGTTTGTAAAATTAAGAAAAATTGAGCAAAAGCGCCGCCTAATGATTAACCACCTTTACCTCGTGGTCCCAAGCTGCGCTCAGGCACGGGTTCAATTCCTGCTTGGACTGATTGCTTCGTTTTGTTTTTTTCTCCCCTATGGTTTTCCTTAAGGATGCCCTCTATCATATACTCTATTCAACAACTACTTGGAGAATTTAGTGAACAACTGTTTTCAGAACATATGAGGGCTGACAGGAGGAAGAAGAATAAAGTGCATACGATTTGTTGATGTTATGCCGTTGTTAGACGATACTAAAGCTGCGGTTTGTTTACAGCGATCATTGCCGGACGCACATCGCCGGCGATTATAAACGCTGACGATGATCGTCAGGAAGTGGTTTCTTTATCAGCGTACATCGCTGTCAATTCTCATTTGTTTTGTTGCCATAAAGGCATAAAGGCTTTACCAACAACCAAAAATGCATTTAAAAATAGGCTTAAGGACCTTACTAATAGACGGTAATTATACACAGTAGTTAAAGGGTGTAAATCATATGTTGTTATTGAAGTGTTGTATCAGTGAAGAATTATGTTGTGTCAGTGAAGTGTGTTGTATCAGTGAAGAAGTATGTCGTGTCAGTGAAGTGTGCTGTGTAAGTGAAACGTGTTCCTGTCAGTGAAGCTTTATAGTTTATAGTGGCAGTGCAAAGAATTTCAACAGTGAAATGTTTTTGAAGTGTTAGTGAAATCAGGATAGAATCAGTGAAATGTGTCGTAGTTCCAGTGCAGTGAGTGAGTTGACAGCGAAATGAGTGTAATGTTGAAAGGTACTTGTGCAGATATGAACATATACTCGTGGGTTTTAGTTCGATCTTAGTTTTAAGATACAAATTAGATTTATTTCAAATGTTATTTTAAGTGATCGTTTCATTTAATTTAGTATATTCCCATTTGTTGTTGTTGTTATTATTATTATTATTATTATTAGTATTATTAATTGTACTTTTAATTAATAAGTTTATTATTGTCATTATTGAGTGTAATTAGTTACCACTGCCACCTGGTATATACCTATTGCAGTGTGAATAAATACATACATACATAACTCGATTCAGTATTCCTACATGGCCTTCTGTAAATGTCGATTATTGAACATGTATGTGGCGATGTGCGTCCAGAATTTGCTTCAGAAGCAACCTCCAGCGGTCTGCGTCGCGTCCAACGATCTACGTTGGCGATCATCGCTGTAAAGAAACCGTGCGCATTCATTTTAACTACTAGCAACTCCAGATGACAATCGTCAGCGATTTGCGTCCAGCGATGATCGTCGTAAACAAACCGCAGCTTAAAGGCTATGCTACTGGAGCTAAGTGACGAATGTGAGCTGCATAAGATGGAGATAAACGCACACAAGACGAATACCATGGTTATCGGAAGAAATATAAAGAAGATAAACATGCGAATACTAAAGCTGAGGTTTGTTTATGGCAGCGTTGTCAGACAGAGACTAAACGGAGCGGAGCGCTCACCTAGACTGGTTGCGTGTTCCGGTGTTTCCACAGACATAAGCAAGTTCACGCTCCGATCTAACTCCACAACTGGTTTTGGAGCTTACAACTCTGACACTACTGGTGTATGGCGATCATCGCCGGGCGATGTCGCCTGGAGTTGCTAGGAGTTAAAATGAATGCGCACGGTTTCTTTACAGCGATGATCGCCAACGTAGTTCGTTGGACGCGACACAGATCGCTGGAGATTGCTTCTGAAGAAAAATCAGGGCGCACATCGCCACATACATGTTCAATAATCGTTATTTAAAGAAGGATATGTAGAAATATTGAATCGAGTTACATGAGCAAAGCAAATGGGAATTGACAGCGATGTACGCTGATAAAGAAACCACTTCCTGACGATCATCGCCAGCGTTTATAATCGCCGGCGATGTGCGTCCGGCTATGATCGCCGTAAACAAACCGTAACTTCAATGAGGCAGTAGAGCAAGTGGACACCTTCAAATATTTGAGGTGTATTATAAGCAGTAATATGAGCTGCTGCCAGGGGCCTGTTTCTCAAAACTCATGGACTAGTAATACTAGTCTGTACAGTAGTAATATTAGTTTTTTTTTACAAGTCTGTGTTTCTGGAAACTACAAGGGTAAAGTAGTAGTTACCAGTTCAGAGACTAGTAATATTAGTCGATTTCACCAGTTCACAAGTGATTTTGTTTCTCAAAATGCTAATCTAGTTGATTATACTAGTATTCAACAGGAATATTCATACAAGACTCTAAAGACTGGTGATTTCTATATTATCAGTTACCGGTACCAGAGACAACCGTTCTCAGATAATTAAAACAAAATATTGTATTTATATTTTTTAAATATATTATGTGGTTTAGTGATTCCGATTGAAGTGATGAAGTAGTTGTGAGAAGAGCTAGCATTGTTTAAATATAATGAACAGTTTAGATAAAGTGCTGAAAAGCTTGGAGAGTTGTTAAATATAGTGAAACGTGCCATAACAAGACACAAATGGAAGTCATGCATTATCAGCAAAGCTTCAAATACAAATTGCTCTACAAATTGGGCTGTTGATTATTTTCCAATGCCATCTAGTCTTTCTGTCCTAGACCAACAACACATGCAGAATTTTTTCCTAATAATCTAATACCAATTCATCAACTGCAGTAATTATTGCTGGCTTTCCTCCTCCACTTCCAGTTCTTCCGGCATTGTCAACTTTAACCTACAAATTAAATATAAAACGACACTAATTTATGAATTAGATCAAATGTAAAATTGAAAAAAAGAAATGAGCGAATTCTTCATCAAGTCATAAGTGGCATTCGTGTCGGCAGTAGACCCACTAGCTACATAATATGTTCATATTATGATAGTAACTGTGAACTTGAATTCCTACTTATCAAAGCTGCTTTCTTAATGTTGGGCCAGTAAGTGTTCCTAACGTATGCATAATCTTTGTTCTGAGGTATCAGTCCCACAGCCTCACACATTACAACATTTTTTGTCCATTCGTTTACTTTATAATTTTTTGTTATTATGCTTGAAAAAACACTGAATAGTGTATGCTTTGATTCATTAATAATATTTAGTATAGTTAATTTGCTTTCAATTGATGAAATTTCAACCGAAAAGAGAAATAAAAACCAAAACATAAACAACTTAGCCTTCTAACCTCAAATAACAATACCTACCAATAATTATAAACAAATGAACTCAATCAGCTGACTAGTGAAAGAGATCATGTGACTAGTGAAAAATTGTCACAAGTTACTAGACTGGTAAAATAGTTTGAGAAACAGAATCTACTAGAGCTGGTGAAATACACTCTGGTAACTAGTAACTGGTGAACTACTAAACAAATATTTTTGAGAAACAGGCCCCAGGAAGGCAAAAGGAGGGTAGCATTGGCAAAGGAAGGTTTTGATACAAAAAGCAACATCTAATGCGGACCTCTGGAAAAAGAACTAAGCAAGAGACTAGTGAAGTACTTTGTGTGGAGTGAGGCATTGTATGGAGTAGAAACATGGACGAAGTGAAGAGAAACGACTGGAAGCATTGAATTTGGGATATGGAGCAGAATGGAGTGTGTGAAATGGACAGAAAGAATAAGAAATAAAGCTGTGTTGAAAAGAGCGGATGAAGAAAGAATGATGCTGAAGCTGATCAGGTAGAGTAAAAAGAAATTGGCTAGGTCACTGGCTGAAAAAAAACTGTCTACTGAAGGATGCACTAGAAGGAATAGTGAACGGAAGAAGATTTCGGGGCAGAAAATTATGTCAGATGATAGACAAAGTCCTGCTTGGGACAAGTGACCTGGTTGAGGTTTTTCCGAGGCTTTTCCTCAACTCATCAAGAGAAAATGTTGGGTAATTTTCGGCGCTGGACTCTGGACTCATTTCGCTGGCATTATCACCCTCATTTCATTCAGAAGCTAGAGAGCCATCGCAGTCGATAAAGCGTCGTACAATAAACCAATGAAAACAACAACCTTTTTAATATATAACAAATATCTATAAATACGTATACCTTCCATTAGAAACAAAGGTTTACAATGAGCACCATATGCTGAATTGGTTTATTTGAGGACGGTTTATCAACTGAGATTGTTACCTAGCGTCTGATTGAAATGCGGATGATAATGCAATCGAAATGAGTCCAGAATCCAGCGCTGAAAGTTACCCAGCATTTGTTCCGTATGAGTTGAGGAAAATCCCCGGGAAGAACCTCAGCTAAGTGACTTGTCCCAACCATGATTTTTAATATTTTATAGAATTTTTTTTGTAATTTTAAAATGTTAGATAATCCAGTGCCATTTGGTCCAAATTATGCCTATCATAAGTCATTACTTACAAATGGCTTTTAGAGAACCCGAAGGTTCATTGCCGCCCTCACATAAGTCCGCCATCGGTCCCTACCCTGAGCAAGATTAATCCAGTCTCTACCATCTTATCCCACCTCTCTCAAATTCATTTTAATATTATCCTCCCATCTATGCCCCGACTGCCCCAAAAGTATTTTTCCCTCCGGCCTCCCAACTAACACTCTATATGCATTTCTAGATTCACTCATACGTGCTACAAGCCCTGTCCATCTCAAACGTCTGGATTTAATGTTCCTATTTATGTCAGGTGAAGAATACAATGCGTGCAGTTCTGCATTGTGTAACTTTCTCCATTCTCCTGTAACTTCATCCCTCTTAACCCCAAATATTTTCCTAAGAACCTTATTCTCAAACACCCTTAATCTCTGTTCCTCTCTCAAAATGAGAGTCCAAATTTCACAACCATATAGAACAACCGGTAATATGACTTCTTTATAAATTCTAACTTTCAGTTTTTTTTTAGAGCAGACTGGATGACAAAAGTTTCTCAACCGAATAATAACAGGCATTTCCCATATTTATTCTGCGTTTAAATTCCTCTCGAGTGTCATTTATATTTATTACTGTTGCTCTAAGATATTTGAATTTTTCCACCTTTTCAAACAATAAATTTCCAATTATATTTCCATTTCGTACTATGTTCTAGTCACGAGACATAATCATATACTTTTTTTCGGGGTTTACTTCACCTTACTTGCCTCAAGTAAAATTCCCGTGTTTTCCCTAATAGTTTGTGGATTTTCTCCTAACATATACACGTCATGCGCATAAAGAAGCAGCTGTTGTAACCCGTACTATAAGTCGTTATTGTATTAAAAGGCAAAATAAACACTTTTATATTAGTGTCTGTATCAGAGATTTTATAAATGTCTTAGAAAATGAATAACTTCTGATATAATCTACAATAAACAGCATCTATATGAATGAGGTTGTCATGCCAATTTAGAATCAGTATAAATGTCTAGTAATTTTACATGTAACGTCTCCATATCCTGAATCTACAAGTCTCCTAACGAGCTCCGTGCTAGGTGAATCTTGCTGCCGTGTTACAAGAAATGGAATAGTACGCGAATAATGACATACTTCTGCACTAAGTGTGCCTGGCCGGACAAAAACTGTGTTCAATTGAGTGAATAAGGCCACCGCAGCGAGCCCTCGTCTTTTTTAAGTGAATTCTCCTGTATCATTGCAGTGTGGGTGTGCAGAGTCTCCAGTTCGTTGATTTCTGACGTCTCACTTTAAACTGCAGCCTATGTTTAAGAGAAATTATTGGATTATGCTTCAGGAATCACAGGCTTTCTGTTTTGTTTTTTTTTAAATACTGTATTTTGGTCAATGTTGCGTAAATTAAAGCTGTCACATTGATACATTCTTTTCAGCAGTCGATTTGAGGTAATATTTTAAGCTTTGTGAAACGGCTTAACAATTGAAGTTCGGTATTCCATTCCTGAAAATAATTGTATTGACTCAGCTCATTTGTTTTCCTTTGCTCAACAGGAGACTAGAGAATTTTTGTAGAACTTGTCTGGTATATATAGCTTCTTTGTGTTTACTAATTTGCATTTCTCTCGTATCTTCGACGTTGAATAATGATGAATGTTTTTGTAGTAGATACGTGCTTACTTACTTACTTACTAGCTTTTAAGGAACCCAGAGGTTCATTGCCGCCCTCACATAAGCCCGCCATTGGTCCCTATCCTGAGCAAGATTAATCCATTCTCTATCATCATATCCCACTTCCCTCAAATCCATTTTAATATTATCTTCCCATCTACGTCTCGGCCTCCCTAAAGGTCTTTTTCCCTCCGGCCTCCCAACTAACACTCTATATGCATTTCTGGATTCGCCCATACGTGCTACATGCCCTGCCCATCTCAAACGTCTGGATTTAATGTTCCTAATTATATTAGGTGTAGAATATAATGCGTGTAGTTCTGTGTTGTGTAACTTTCTCCATTCTCCTGTAACTTCATTCCTCTTAGCCCCAAATATTTTCCTAAGAACCTTATTCTCAAACACCCTTAATCTCTGTTCCTCTCTCAAAATGAGAGTCCAAGTTTCACAACCATAAAGAGCAACCGGTAATATAACTGTTTTATAAATTCTAACTTTCAGATTTATTGACAGCAGACTAGATGACAAAAGCTTTTCAACCGAATAATAATACGCATTTCCCATATTTATTCTGTATTTAATTTCCTCCCGAGTGTCATTTATATTTGTTAGTGTTGCTCCAAGATATTTGAATTTTTCCACCTCTTCGAAGGATAAATCTCCAATTTTTATAGTTCCATTTCGTACAATATTCTGGTCACGAGACATAATCATATACTTTGTCTTTTCGGGATTTACTTCCAAACCTATCTCTTTACTTGCTTCCAGTAAAATTCCCGCGTTTTCCCTAATCGTTTGTGGATTTTCTCCTAACATATTCACGTCATCCGCGTAGACAAGCAGCTGATGTAACCCGTTCAATTCCAAACCCTCTCTGTTATCCTGGACTTTCCTAATGGCATACTCTAGAGCAAAGTTAAAAAGTAAAGGTGATAGTGCATCTCCCGGCTTTAGCCCGCAGTGAATTGGAAAAGCATCAGATAGAGACTGACCTATACGGACTCTGCTGTAAGTTTCACTAAGACACATTTTAATTAATTGAACTAGTTTCTTGGGAATACCAAATTCAATAAGAATATCATATAAAATTTCTCTCTTAACCGAGTCATACGCCTTTTTGAAATCTATGAATAACTGATGTACTGTACCCTTATACTCCCATTTTTTCTCCAATATCTGTCGAATACAAAATATCTGATCAATAGTCGATATATTACGCCTAAAACCACACTGATGATCCCCAATAATTTCATCTACATATGGAGTTAATCTTCTCAAAAGGATATTCGACAAAATTTTATACGACGTCAACAAAAGTGATATTCCTCGAAAGTTACTACAGTTAGTCTTGTCTCCCTTCTTAAAAATAGGTACGATTACGGACTCCTTCCATTATTCTGGTACATTTTCCTTGTCCCAAATTGCAAGTACAAGTTTATAAATTTCGCTAGATAATGCGCTTCCACCGTCTTGTATTAATTCTGCTGGAATTTGATCAATACCTGGAGACTTGTGCTTTTTCAGATTTTCTATTGCAATTTCGACTTCAGAAAGTGTGGGTTCCCGTATAAATGGCTCAGCAGTTTGTATTTGAATTTCGTCCCGATCATTTCTATTTGGCCTATGTGTATTTACATATAAAAATAACATTCAATGTAGAGCCCGATCGCAAACTCGTGGCACCTGCGCGAAAGATGAATTGGCATCCACTTACACGGACTCGCCCAAGAGTCTTGCTAGGGGGGTGTTTGAACAGTACGCTATATGAGTAAGCATTCGCCAGAACACACAGAACCCCCCCCCCCACTCCGAAGCCTCAGAAAGAAGCTCTCGCATGTTGGTGCCACGAGTTTGCGATCGGGCTCTATACAATTATGATTATAGCCTCAGTATAGCAAATAATAATGAACATTTTCATTTTATCAAAAGAAATACTCATTTTGTGTTTTAAAAAAAGACAATATTTCTATTCCGAAAACGATAACGATTAGTGCCATAGCGGGGAAAATTCTCCAGTCCATATTAAAAAAAATGCTACTAGTTTCCAGTGAAATTCAGTTACAGATGATTTGACATTGAGTTATGTTAATAACCAAAATAGTAATTAATAAGCTAGAGAGAGATTAAGACGGAAGCAGATCTGATGCACGTACGGATTTCTCACATTAATTAAAAATAGATTACAGGTGCGGCATCGTGCGAGTCTATTTCCGCGGTCAGCAACTTGAGGGCCGCGAGATGTTTTCACTTTCCATTTAATTTGTCTACTCGCTTTCGTGACATTTCCATTTCACACTTATCCCCGCTGACAGCACTAGGTTACATGTGAGGTAATGGACTGTCCATTTCGCTATGATTAGTTTGCACTTATAAGAGGCCACATTCTTTCGGAGAATTTAGTGTGGACTAGTTTTTTTTGTCACTTCTCTCTCTAAGCTCTTAATTATGTTTACTTTCTTGCCTGAGGATATCACCTCATCTGTGCGAAGCCGAAATCTATCACTAAGTTATATGATGAACCAGTTCTTGCGTATTATATTCACTGCTCTCAACATTATACGGCACTCCGTAGGTCACTTGACTGATGGCTTCTCATTACAGGGGAGGGGCGTTCGATCCATAGTAGGTCATGAGCAGGCTTCGAGACTTTGGACCCGATACAATAAGTTTACTGTGCATGCACTATAGGTTGTTGACTCGCTGCAGGTAGAGATGTGTTGAGGTAAAAATGTTGCTATTTAGAGTAGAGTACGGTAATATGGGGAAACACACATATGTACATTCTGAAAGTAAATATACGTTACACAATGATAATGTCAAAATAATGTGAAAAGTATTTATTCTCCTGTCTTTTATAATTTTAAATATACAGAATAAAGAATATAATTACAAACAAACAAGAGAAATAGAAATAAAATAATACAAACAATATGAAACAGGGGATACAGTAGTATTAACAAAATTTGAGACCGAATGAGCAGCGCTCGTGTTCGGTCGCAGTTCAGATATAATATTAATAAGCCTATAAGAGAATATAAAATAAAATAAAATAGGAAATAGAATTAAAATTAACAGTTACAAAAATTATATAATACAATATTAATATAAGAGAAATATAGAAATAATAATAATAATAATAATAATAATAATAAAATAGGAAATAAAATTTAAATTACAGCGGCAATGGAATTATATAATATAATATTAACACTAGAGAAGAATAATATCGCACGTGAAAAGTAGGACTATATATTTCAAAATTATAGAATACAAATATAATATAATATAATATAATATAATATAATATAATATAATATAATATAATATAATATAATATAATATAATATAATATAATATAATATATAATATAATATAATATAATATAATATAATATAATATAATATAATATAATATAATAAGTATTTGTGTTTAATTATACACAGTGTTAATGGTGGAAATAAGAATGTAGCAATTTTAATTTTTTTCATTTATCCTATTGGTCGTCTTTAGGAAGTGCAGTTACAGTACCGAATTGCAATGTTCTACAAGATACATTATCAGTGTCTCAAACGTAAATCTTTTTCGGTTATCTGCCAAAGTTTGTACTGTAGAAAGCTGCGCTCTACGTCGCATGACGTGATAGGAGCAAAACGAAAAACCTAACATCATTGCAGTTTCTAAGAGACAGTCCTTTATTCTCGGGTGACTCTATGTCCACTAATTTGCTGTTTATGTTACACAATGTTCCATATCCGTTATTTTTACATAAAATTAATTTCCACTTCTGTTTTACACATTCAGTAAACGGTGTACTTGATGCCTCATTAATTCTCTGCATCATTTTCTAAATTAATTTGAGGGATTCTGGCATCTCTTGCTCTGACTTTTCTAACCGTGTAATAGTTTCAGACACAGTTTGTATGAAAACGAAATTATTCGTCAGAACCTTCAAATCCAGAGCGTTTTCTTCTGCGTATTTGTTGGTATTCATTCTACAGTACCCCCACCCACTGTACGCTTCACCACTATACTCAGTACGGCGTTATGCGGATTTCCCACTGAACTGCTCTATTGGGTCCGAAGTCTCGAAGCCTGGTCATGAGGTTTGTCGTGGACTCTAAGTCTATGAATGGAGTTTTGCGTACTTTCTTTTGTTGTTTTTGAGTATAGATGGGGCCGGAATTTCGTTGCTTCCATTAAACATATTATTTTTTTTTAATTTTATTCTCAAATATTTTAATCTTTCCATTTTAAAAATTTTATCACTTTGCCACATTGCCATGTTCAAAATCCCTCGTGGACATTTTAGACAGCGATTGTAATATTTAAATGGCTAGTAACTAGAGATGAACAAAACTAACTGCCGCTCTCGCTCGCTGTGTTCGTTGCATTTGCCTTTCGAGTCTCGTATCGCCATTCTCGTGCGCTTCGAGTCTCGCTCGTAATTCTCGAAATAGCTTTTGGTCGGCGTGGAAAGATTTCGTAACTTTGAATAACGTACATCATTGAAATAAATAACGTTATAAATATTTAAATGAGACAAAAAGACAAAACAGAACAGTATCTTAGTTATCAAAATGTTCTCGTTCTATTATATGATATTACCTATGGTTATATAAATAGGGGAGAAAAACTATTCTCAAATAAATTTGCATTTCTAAGAAACATAAAACATAACGTTAATATCTTTTTTACTAGATATTGCACACTTGATTTCAAACACATGAAAAAGAAGTTCCTAGCCTTTTAATAAGGGCCTAGTAATTAAATAAAGACTGGGGAACGGATTATTATGCACTGAAAGGTAGAGATGATGTTTCAAATAGACTATTTGATTATTTTTACATATAGGCAGTTGCCAAAGTAGATAATATTTCAGTCTGGTATAAACAACTGTGGCGATTCAAAGCTGCTTGACGTTCGGGACTCCGGGAGTAATCAATCTCAACGTCTTGAAACACTCACAAGCAGTCTTTACGTCAACGATGCGATGTATACAACATTGTCGTGCGGGTTTTCGGCTTTGCGGGCGCTGTTAGTCTTGCTTTCTCGATTGTTGTTCATCTCTACTAGTACACAACTTTAATGACATTTCACTTGCTTTTCAATTTTCAACATTATATGATATACTCCTTGCGACACAATTCTTATCTAATTTACATGGAGCTTACATGAATTGCAACATGTATAAGTAGGCCTACTTTAAATTAGTCTAGATTTTGATGTTACTTGTGTATTACTATACATCTAACCATATGAAGTACGACTAGTAACAATAATTTTATTTCATATCAAAACCAGACTATCAAAGTTAAATACTTATTTATATTTTGTTTGTTTGGTTATTTAACGACGCTGTATTAACTACGAGTTTATTTAGCGTCGAAGGGCCTGGTGATAGCGAGATAGTATTTGGCGAGATGAGGTCGAGGATTCGCCATAGATTACCTGACATTCGCCTTGCGGTTGGGAAAATCTCGGAAAAAAACCCAACCAACTAATAAACCCAATCGGAAATCGAATCCACACCCGAGGGTAACTTCAGATCGGCAGGAAAGCGCCTTAGCCGACTGAGCTACCCGGTTGCCTATACTTCTTTCTATTAAGTTATCGTACACACAATAAAATCCAGACTAACTTTTGTTTATATATGTGTGTCCTATGTTCCGAAAATTTGCAGTTCATAAAATAAAAAATTGTAACGCAAAGAACTTATTTTTGTGTAACTATTAAAATAACAAAGAAAATTGTAACCTAACTAATAGTAATTCATTTAAATGATTGATATACAGCATAAAATTAGTCATGACTAGTAGTAGTATGTGGTTAAAATTTGGTAATGATTGCTAAAAATATTATAAATTATAAAATACGGCCGTATATCTTCCCTTAAGTTATTTGAGTTATATTTGGCGTGACGGATAAGTATCTATAGTAATCTCAGACCTCGAGTGACATTTATTAGGACTATTTCGTGAATACAATAAAAATGTAAATAATAAAGTATACTCGTATACCTAAAATTCGCTCACAAAATGTTGATAATTGTATATTTTTGAATACTTACCTATTCAGACATTGTGAAGTTGAAATATATGAAGATCGATTACTGCAATAAAGAAATTCGATGTTATTCAGTAATTCCAATTGAGAAAAGCGAAATACAGGTTTAACAATATGAATTACATCTACTGCGCTCTTCTCTTGTTATTATAACAGAAATACATTTTCATTATCTGCTGAAATCATGATTTAATTTAAACATTTTATAATATAATTGCAAATAACCTGATTAATACATTAATTAAATGAACAATTGTTTAAAACGCAGTTATCGAATCTGAATGAAGGAGTGTCATTTTATTTAGATACAATGCACATGAAATTAGAAGATGAAGATGTGGAAGTAGGATTTCGCATTATATTTAGTATTCTACTTCATCGTTACATTAATGGATTCTTGCTCATCGATTTATGAGGAAACAGTTGGCGACACTGACTAAACAAAAGAACGACCATGCGATAAATTGACTTTGATAAATCGGGTTGCAAGAATTATCGCGATGTATGACTGTGATTGGTTGGAATTCAGAATTTCATTACACTTCATTGGTCGAAAATTTAATGACGTCATATAAACGAAATCGTGGCTAACGAGCACGAACGAAGCAGTCAGTGTAAATAAGTTTCTTGGCTCTGGTACTTGTTCATAACCGCCTCTTCTACCAAAAATGCCACAATATGTCTTCCTCTTCTGCCATGCTTTTCTTTTTCTTCCTTCCTGTCGCCGTCGGTAGCGTAGTTGGTATAGCGCTGGTCTTCTATTCTCGAGGTTGCGGGTTCGATCCCGGCCGAGGTCGATGGCATTTAAGTGTATTTAAATGCGACAGGCTCATATCAGTAGATTTACTGACATGTAAAAGAACTCCTGGGACAAAATTCATGAACACCGGCGACGCTGATATAACCTCTGCAGTTGCGAGCGTCGTTAAATAAATCATAATTCAATTAATTCAATTCTTCCTTCTTACATAAACGTTTCTATATTTTTCAATTAATTTTCTTTAATTTTTACCCTGCTGTTTATTTTTATTTCGTATTGATTTCTTTCGTGTTATTTTGTCATTAAACGAAGAATGGAGTCAAAATACAATGATAATACAAAAATTAGAATTATCAATTTTCATTGAAATACACGTTTCCAATATTCGTCATACTGAAAACGTGGTTTTCGACATATCATCTGCGTATTAGTCTGGCTGTCTGTATTCACCGAGAATTGAACTCGGATCTATTGCATGGAAAGCCGAAACTCTAGACTTTCATGTCCACCGCTGTGGAGTAACGGTTAGTCTGCCTGACCGTGAAATGAGCTGCTGGTTGAGATAAGTTACCTGGTTGAGGTTTTCCTGGGGTTTTCCCTCAACCCACTAAGAGCAAAAGCGGTGTAACTTTCGGCTCTGGACTCTAGAATCATTTCGCTGGCATTATCACCGTCATCTCACTCAGACGCTAGATAACAGAACAATTGATAAATGTAAAATAACCAACGAAAAAAGACGTCCATATAATAGTATTTCAGTATTTGTAAATATTAAAGTAAGAAGTTGTTTAACTTCTCTGTTCGTAT